>NW_026126973.1:0-228765 GCF_943737965.1 Phodopus roborovskii
CCCTGTCTCAAAAAATGAAACAATAGAAGTAAAAGAACAGAGGTAATAATAAAAGCCATGTAAAAAGATTAAAAGCTCAGGAGAGAATCTGGTTACAGTATGCTATTGTGTTGTCTCTGCATTCATTGTTTGATTGCCGAGAAAAATAACAACTGATAATGGAAATGTTGCTGGATTAATTCAATTGATATATTTTAAAAACAGCTTTGACTCCAAAATTTAAGTTCAAGGACAAGTTACTGGGAAAAAGGATTTCTATTTTTGTTTTCAACAGGAAATAAAAAACTGTGGATTCCTTCCAGACTAATGTGGTTTGGATCAAGCCAGACCCCCTGAAACCTTGGTTCATATTGCAGAATAGGACCTTTGAGTTTGAGCAGATGCTTTAGGAGTTGAGAGCCGCCATTATTCAAGATAAACTTCACGTGCCTTGGATCTATCCTTAATAGAGCAACTGTTGTCTTGGATTGCTTCAGCTGCTTTCCTATTTCAAGGACTGGGGTGGGGGTGGGATTGTTTGGTGCAGCCATTTGCTGCGGACATGCGTTGCTTCTCTGGCTGGTGTGTAGGCTCAGGGCTCAAACTAAGAGAGACAAGGTGGTTATCACCCAGGTGCTTACAGCTTTGGAACAAGGGGCTTCCACTGATATTTGGTTATCTATGCTTAAGCAGTAGGCTGCTGGCTAGACAGCTCTTCACGCCCGGAGCCTAGGCTCATTGCACAGGGTACAGTGTCAGGCTTGGAGCAGCCCATGAGGGATGCTGAGCAAATTACTGATGGCTGTTCAGAGTCAAAACAAATCCAGGCTCCTACATTTGACAGGATGTCTTTTTAACAAAGGTAAGGGCATCCTGGGATATCTAGAAAAAGTGATATATCCCACCTGCATCAAGGATCACTGCCACCTGTATCCAGGCAACTCCCCGTATCCTGCTGGGGTGGGCACTCAACTCCACTGTCCTATCTGGCACAGGTATGGGAAACAACCACACTATCCAAGCCCATGGCATAGGGGATACAGGCAAACAGGAACTACAGCTGGTTGCCTCACTGAGGCCATGCCTTCTCCATTTCCTGAGCTGGGACTCTCAGTCAGTTCCTGGTGTCTGGCCACTGCTGGCCTGCCTTTTAATTGCTAATCTCATTAACACCTGCCAGAGGGGGTAAGGGCACACCCACCCTGCTGAGCCTCTGCAGGGGCTAGGCAGCCTTCTTTGGCAAAGGGAATGAATCACATTTTCCTCAGCCTCTTTTGGATTCATCCATGGCAATACTTATATGACAATCACCACTGTGCAACAGGAAAACACAGCTCTCTCACTCGAGCTGACATTCAGATGGCAGGAACATTTTAAATGCTAAGGGATGCCTTGTTGTTCTTGCCTTCTTTTTGATCTACTGGGGCACTTTCGATTGGTACACACCACCTAGTTCACCTAAATAGGAGATGAGGGAAGAATTTAAAGGATAAGTACTTGAACCTGATAGACAGGGACTGAGGCGGCTCTACAGAGGTGAGATGACTTTTTTGCACAGAGAGGTTGAGTTTGGAGGCTCAGCAGCAGAGCACTGCCCTAGCACCTGTGAGGCCCCCAGTTTGACCCTAAGCTTCTCCATCTCCTTGGCCACTTCCTCACCCATGCCTAATTCCACTCTAATGCTGATGGATAGTTGTGTTGTTCAGTTTGTGGCTACTATGAAGAGAACTAGTGTGCACCTTCTAGCATGTTCCTCTTTCTCTCTTATTCTCCTCACCCACCACTCTGTCTCTCTGTGTATGTGTTCAAACAAGCATTTATGGGAGCAGGTCCCATAGCAGGGAGTGGAAGTCAGAGACAAATTGAAGGAGCCCAGGCAAGTGACCTTACTTTTTCACTGGCCCTGCCATTAAGTTTTTACATTTTTGTAGACTTATGACTGTGCACTGATGGTTCCATTTGCCTGTTGATATCACTGACAACTGACAAGTCTGCAACCTTTCCACTTGCTCAAAAGAGCCCTGTTTCTGAAATGTCTGCCTGAGCCCTTGATCGTGTTTTTACTGGGCTGTCTTTTTCTACTGGTTTGCACTTGTTTCCCTACTCTTTGGCTACAGGCCCTATGTCTGCTTTATATACCAACAGTTTCATTCCTTACTGTAAGGCCTTTCTTGACAATTTTAAGTGTCTTCTATTGGAGAGAATTCTTAACTTCCAGAAAGTTAATTTGAGATGGATATATATGTAGCTCATAGTTAGAAATTGCTTGCCTAACATGCATGAGACCCTGGGCTCTATTCCTGGCTCTCCAGAAACTGGGTATGTATGAAGCTGTTTACCTATAATCCCAGTATTTGGGAGGTAGAGTCAGAAGATCAGAGGTTCAAGGTCATCTCCGCCACAGCTACATAGCAAGTTCAAGGCTAGCCTGTGGTTGGAGACCCGGTCTCCAAAAAGTAACCAAGTAAGCAGAAAGATGAGAGATTGGTTTCCAGACTCCACAGGGTGAGCTTTAGCTACCACATGTGTAACCTACAGGTCTGTAGGGGTTCTGATGGCTTTTTTTTTTTTTTTTTGGAGGGCACCTATATGTGCTTATACAAAGACACAGTCATATACAAAAAAAAAGAAAAATAAATATTAAAAACAAATAATCTATCAATATTTTAAAAAAAAAGTTGCCTCACGACCTTTTTTCCCTCATACCTTACTTTACAGAGCCTTTTCCTACCAGGATAGTAGTGTAGATGTCTTTAATTCTAGCACTTGAGAGACCAGAGAATCTGTGATTTCGAGATCAGCCTGGTTGAACATAGTGATTACACATAAATCCTGTCTCAAAAAAACAAAAACAAAACCAAAAAACCCAAACAACAACAAAAGTCCCAACTTCTTTGCTTCTCAAGTCAAAGGCCTAAAGCTATTTCTGAGGAGTCAGCCCATAGCAAGCTAATCTCAGCAGTGATTGAGTTACTGCATAGAAAGTGCCCTTCACACTAAACTTGGATCTCAAGGATTCTGCTAGGCTGTCTGGTTAATGCACTGCAGGAGACTCCTGTCTCCATTTTATCCCTCTCCTCAGTATTTGAGAAAAAGTCATGTGCCACTGTCCCTGACCTTTTACCCAATGAGCCATCTCCAGCCACAGCTGTCAGGTAGGAGGTGTCTACCTAGGGCATGATGGTGAATTGTTTGGATCAAACAGCTGTTGCTGCCTCCAGCTATGTACTTATGTTTTGGGTATCACAAATTATTTCTCCTGTAGGGTTCTTGGCCCATAGTGACATTTAGGAACTGAACACCTCAGACAGACACCCAGGACCAGTTACCATGGATTTGTTGGTACAATGGTGGCAGTGCCCTTCACTAGTCCTTACACCAGGGGACCAGACCAGCATCTTGTCTTAGCTGCCTTAGGGAAACCATCCCAATATTTGAGGCTCAGTAAGAGGATATTCTCTGCCTTAGGCTCTATGGGGTGTGTGTGTGTGTGTGTGTGTGTGTGTGTGTGTGTGTGTGTGTAGTATAAAGAATCACCCAGTTCAAGTAAATGCAAAAAAAATAGTCAGATCATCACACCACCCTAAACATGAACTCTGGTAACTTTTTTGTCAGCTGATTCATTGAGTGATGGACTACTACATTTACAAAGAATGTGGTTGTGGGAACCTCTGCACAGAGAGAATGATGCAGAGTGTGAACATTAATGTTAGACTGACAGATGTATATTCCCTTTTGCAGAAGAATCTCTCAACTTCTTGTTAATTTCAGAGGAAATAACTCCAATTTTGGCTATTTTGAGCTCTCAACATATCACTGGGTAGGGTTGGGGAGAAGACATTTAGTGCAAACCATGTTGCATTCTCACCATGCATGTACAGTGACATGTGTGGCCAGAAGACCTTAGCTGATACTAAAGAGTAGCAAATAACTGGAAACGATTTTTAACATTTACTTCTGATTTAGATAATTTATACAATAACTTAGTCACTCAACATGGACTGTGATTTAATGAAACAAATTCTCAAAAGCCCTCCATATGCCCTAACTGGTTACTTAGAGGTCTGTAGAGGACTGGACAGTCTAGCAAATTCAGCTCTTTGAGGTGTTTGTTTCCTCTTCGGGTGGTTTTAAGGTTTCAGACAAGCTTTAGTGCTCAGAGGAGCCTACTCTGGCTTGTGGGAGAACCCTTTCTTCAGACCTTACTTTCATAGCATCTATGACAATCGCAACACTGAAGTTCATTTATGCACTTTCCTAAAGAGGAGAAGAGGGGGCCATGACTGCATGGGTGTGGGCCAATAAGTGCATCCGAGATTCTATATTCTTACCTTATTAATATGAAGGCCATGCAGCTTTCAATCATTTGCTCAACTTGATGATTT
This sequence comes from Phodopus roborovskii, assembly GCF_943737965.1. NCBI lineage: Eukaryota > Metazoa > Chordata > Mammalia > Rodentia > Cricetidae > Phodopus > Phodopus roborovskii. The sequence continues at coordinate 4,365 of NW_026126973.1, forward strand.
CCATTGCTACCTAACTACCCTCTAGAGCTTCTAGTTCCCACAACATGAAGTCCAAACTTCTTAGTATGTTTGGAAAGCTTTGAGGAATTTTGTTTTTTTTTAAATTAAGCCCTGAGGAATTTGAGCCTTGCATACCTGGGTTTTAGAAAACAGAGTTTTACCTCTGAAGTCTAAAAATCCACAGCATTTTGCTTCAGGTGAGAAACCTACCTCTAAGGTTGAATAAGACATATCAGCCACAGTCCCAAAGGAACACATAGGATTCACTTTTCAGAACAAATGCAGCTCTGCAGGGCTTGGGGCACCAAGGGCTGGCTCAGTGGTTAATGCCCTTAGAGGGACGTCTGGTTCAATTCCTAGCATCCACATGGTGGTTCACACCTACCTGTAATTCTTTTAACAGGAGACCTGATACCCTCTTCTGGCTCCTGAAGGCTCCTGTCACTCAGAAACAAATGCATGCACATTTACTAAATAAAAATTTTGGAAAGTAAAACTGAAACTTTGATACTACTATGTATATGAAGCTATAGTTTTATTATGTATTTTTAGATAAATATTAAGAATTTAAAAATGGCTCTTCTCCTATATTTCCTGGGTCATATGTCTCACACTAGGTACTCTGACCTTTTCAGAAGCTGCCCACATCCTTAAAATCTCCAGGATTTTGATATTATGTCCAGGATAGCCTCACTAAAGTACGTAGTGTACATAGCATCTTCATGTGGAATTTCACTTGCCAAGTGTTCCTCAACACCACAAACTTGTAGCTAAGCCTATTTATTGTCAAGAAAGAGCCTGGAATTGACTGTTTATCATGACAATCATTTAGCCACTTGTAGCTGGTGGCTTCTGTGTGTGGACTGGGAAGACACAGAACATCCTTGTACAATTTCCACAAGGCAGTCTTGGCCTGGAAGTTCAGTGATAATGCCTGGCATGCAGCATTCCTCTCGATGCTTAGACTGCAGGCAGCTGTGTGTGATGGAGCCCTACTTTGCATGCTGCACTGCTTCCTCAGAAAAGGATAGGACTTGCTCCTTGCCTCTGCTTCCTCTTTGGGTGCTGAACAAGGGCATGTCAGGGTTCTCCAGAGCTACAGCTCCTCATCCTCTTCCAGGAAGTTCACATGTATCAAAGGTGACTCCATCCTTGAGGCAACAATCACTACAGGATGGGGAAACCCATGTGCCTTCTTCAGACCTGGGCTCCTGTTTCACCTTTCTGTCTCTGGGATCCAGGTTCTGCTATCACACCAAACCCCTGATTCTGGCCCTCCGTGTTTTTCCAATATTTCCCTCTCTGTCTAGACCTCACAGGTAGTCCATCAGTTTACACATCTTGCTCCTACCCACATTACCCCATTGCTTCTGCAGTACAATCCCCAAGAGCTGTGGATCCTTGGGCAAGCCCAGGTGCATGATAGAGCACGGCTCTACTCCTTTATTAATCATCTCTGGTAGAGGTGTTGACCTATGGCTCTGGGTCACATTATCTATGGGTGCCTCAAATGTTTCTTCCCATATCTCTTATCCCACTGATTGCTTAGCAAAGGTCCCAAATAATTACATAGACTGCTAAGGGAAACTCTCTTCTATCTGAACGTTGCTTTCCTTTCCTGTTATTTTCACCATGGGCTCTCTCTCCTATCCCGGGCTTCGGAACCCAACACTAACGCTACCACCACCCATAATGCTCACCCTAACACTAACCATAACTTAACCTGAACTCTCAATTTCAGAAATACATGACCCTACCTGGATGGCATAGCTCCATATTGGAGAGGGGGGAGAATGGAAGGGGAGGTGGTCAGGGTGAATGGGAAGGGGGAGAGAATGTAAGAGGGAGTGAGGGTATCGAGTGAGGGATAGGAATCGACATGTAAAATAAACAATAATAATTTAAAAAAATTCAATATGTAGGGACTCAGAATGTGCCCAAGAGGATTAGTGGATCTAACAGAGATCTTGAGGTCTTTAGCTGAGGGAACTCTAGCAGAGGCCCAGTGATGGGTTTCAAGTATCCAGTAGGACGTTTTGTTTCATTTAAAAATTATTTATCATATGTAATATCCTACTTGAATATCTCCTAGTAGAAAATAAGAGGGCAAAAATCTCATTGTAGATGGTTGTGAACTACAATCTGGTTGGTGGGAAGTAACTCATATCCTCTGTAAGTACAATCAGTGTGCTTGAACTTTTAGCCATCTATCCATTCCATTGTTGTGTTTGAAGAAAAAGCCTCATTATGTAATTTTGACTGGCCTGGAATTCATTGAGATTCATGCTTTTGGCTCCTGAGTACTGCTGGACAGGATCTGTAGAAAGGGGAACTCTCCTCCACTGCTTTTGGGAGTTCAAACTTGTACAGCCATTTTCAAGATAGCTATGGCAGTTCCTCAGCAAGATGGGAATTGGTTTACCACAGGACCTGGCAATCCCACTCATAGCCATATACCCAAATTATCCACATTCATGCAACAGAGACAAGTGTTTAATTATATGTATCGCAGCATTATTTGTAATAGCAAGAAACTAGAAGCTACCCAGATGCCTCTCAACTGAAGAATGGATAAAGAACTTGTGGCACATCTACACAATGGACTACTAATAGACAGAAAGAATGGAATCTTGAAAGGCACAGGCAAGTGGATGGCACTTGAAGAAATAATCATGAATGAGGTAACCCAGGCACAAAAGTAGAACATGGTAGAGAGGGAGAGAACATAAAAGAGCAAGTCATTATTGGTTTGAAGAGAAAGTTGAACGTTATATCTAGAGACCTACATGACTGACTCCAACTAACAATCTGAGCAACAGTGGAAAGGCTTCCATTATTGACCTTCCCTGAAAATGAGATCAGCCAACTAACTCGAGCACTACATGGAGCCCTCATCTAGTCTCTGTAGAAAACAGAAGCAAACACCCATAAGTAAACACTGTGTCTAACTAGAATCCAGATGCAGAGAGAGAGAGGACAAGATCGAGTTGCAGAAACACATTGAGACAGCTGACCTGATGAAGGAGGAGCTAATAGGACCCCAGACTGATAGCTGTGAATCCAGCATGGGACTGACTCAGACCCCTGAGATGGGTATCAGCTAGAAGGTCTGAGCGTCTAATGGAGTTCAGACAGTGGGACCTGGATGTATTCCTGGTGCACAAAAGGACCTTGAGGACACATTCCCCCCAATCCAGGGATAACCCTAAAGCTAGACATAGAAGAGACATTCTAATCAACACTTCAAATGCGCTGTCAGAAATACATGACCCCACTTGGATGGCCTAGCCCTATGTGTTGATTGTGGGTGAATAGGATGGCAGGGTGGTCAGGGTGAATGTGAGGGGGCAACAGATGATAGAGAGGAAGGGAAGGAATTGTGGGTGATATAGGGAACAAGGATCTACATGTAAAAAATCATGAACTAATTTTTAAAAAATATCCGGCATGCATGGACTCAGGATGTTCCCAAGAGGAAATGGGGATCTACCACGTATTTGGCGGTCTTTAGCTGAGGGAACTCTAGCAGAGGCCCAGAGATGGGTTTCAAGTAACCAGTAGGACATTTTATTTCATTTTTAAAAGTTATTGTGTCATATGTAGTACCCTACTTGAATGTCTGCTGGTAGAAAAGAAGAGGGCAACAGATCTGATTGTAGATGGTCGTGAGCTACCATCTGGTTGGTGGGGAGTTAACTCATATCCTCTGTAAGTACAGTCAGTGTGCTTCAACTTTTAGTCTTCTGTCTCTTCCATTGTTGTGTTTTTAAGAAAGGCCTCATTATGTATCTGTGACTGGCCTGGAATTCATTGAGATTCATGCTTTTGGCTCCTGAGTCCTGGGTTCAAAGGCATGAAACACCATGATCATCTCAGGAATAAAATTTTATATTGTTAACATAAATAAGCATTAGTTAATTAAAATGGCTAGTGCTATGCATTCTGAGACAATAATTAATTTTTATTACATTTTTATTCACACAAAATTGAGGTAGATTTTGTTTCTAAATTAAAAAGTAGTAAATTATGGGCTATAATTAGGGGTTATTGGCTAGTGTCTAGAATTCATGATACTAAGAGATTTAAGTTCAGCCTCTATTACCAACAAAGCAAAATAGGGCCTGAGTAGGTATCTCAGTCATTAAAGTACAAACACGAAGGACCTGAGATCAAGCAAAATGCTAAATGTAGAAGGGGATGATTAAAAGTTAAACTTGTGGGACATTTGATCATTATGTGAAAATAGGGTGCTTTTTACCTGCCTGCCTAAGGCCCTTAATTGGTTTAATAAAAAGTTAAACGGCCAATTGCTCAAAAGGAATGGTTAGGCAGGATTGCTGGGCTGAGACAAAAACTCAGGGGAATGAATCTAGGCCTGGACCCATGCCAGGAAGACAAGGAAGGAGCTGCGAATACAGAATAATAGACAATAGGCTAATAGACATTTGTTAAGGTATAGGGAAATTGTTGGGAACAAGGTTAAGTTAAAGGCCAATTATTCATAATTTAGAAATGTCTGTGTCATTATTTGGGGATGGATTGTTCCAAGAAAATCTGACAAGAAAGTCCAACTACATAATAGCACTGGAAAGGTGAGAGAGATCTGTAAGTCTCAGTGGCAGAAAAGTTTACCTTCCTAAATGTGAACCTGATAAATAAGATGGACAATTGGAATTGAATTGACTTTGACATGTGATCTCTCTGTTGCTCTGTCACTGTCTATCTGTGCTTCTGTCTCTCTCTCCCCATAACATAAACACACACACCCACACCCACCCACCCCCACACACACATACACACAGTAAACAAACAGATTTATTCCATATTGTATTAAGGTTGGGTGTCTTCAAATATTCTGTCCCTTTCTGTTTGTTTACTCGAGAAAGAGGTTTCCCTGTGTAGCCCTTCCTGTCCCCAAACTCACTCTGTGTCCAAGGCTGGTCAAAAACTGAAGTGATGCCTACCTCAGCATCCCTTAACACAAACTGGCTCCTTATTTAGAATTAAGGCAAAAGCTGTCAGGTTTTTCAAATTGATAAATACAAGTGAGTTGATACTGCATAATCTGAACACATATTACCTGCAAAAGCAACATATGTAGTGCCACAATAATCTGCAATGACGCAGAAAATACACTTTGAAATTGACACACTCCATCTTTTTTCAAAACTTGAATCAGAAGTTAGTTCCAATTTTTTCATACACAATATGATATGTTTATTAATATTGACAAACTGTTCATTCCTAATTTTTTAAAACAATCAAAATTATTATGAGATACATAAATTCCAATCAAATTTTATGGGGGAATGAATGCAGCAGCATACCTTTGTTTGCCTCAAACTTGCCACATGTTGTTGGAACAGGTTCAGCTTCTCTACAGTTGGGTCAGAGGTGATATGCACATCATACACAGGCCTATGAAGAAGTTTACAGAGTTCCTCATATTGTTATAAGAGTAGTTTATGTTTATGAATTCTCTCTTTTTTACATTTTTTGAGATATTCTACTTGAGTGTCCAATTCTTTTCTAGTTAATGGAGACTTTTCTCTTTCTTTTTTTTTTTTTATGAAACCAGATATGATTATAGTAAGGTGCAAGGATGGTAATGGAACTACAAAATAATAGGAATGCCAAATGGTTAAATTGACATACAAGGCAGATTAAGCCTCGGGTGGTGGCACAATTTTTTAAATGTAGCACTTGGGAGACAGAAGGGCAGTGGTTACCTGTGAGTTGGAGACCACCCTTGAATACAAACTATGGGCTAAGATGGGCAGGGCTATTACACAGAGATAAACTGCCAAAAGTGTAGGTTATGCCAAACAGAAAATATTGAAAAAAAGGATCACCTAATACTTCTAGCAAGACAGAACAATTATGACTTTGTTTCGTGCTTGACTTCGGCTATGTGGCAAAGAAATACCTCAGGGTCCTGATACTCCAACCTCCTTTTCAGGTTAAGATTACAGGTATCAGTCACCATGCTCAACTTCCTTTTACAATTCCTACTGTACTGAAATATCCCTGAATTATAGCCCTGCGTGTAATATCTTTGGTAGTAAATAGAGACTTCTCCAATTTATACTGTAGTAAAACACCACTGAATTATTGCCCTGCTCCAAGTTAACAACAATCTTAATGAAATTCCCATCCCCACAAATGGGACAAAAGCAATATGTACTCAGCAAAACTGTATTGCAAGTATAAACACAGCCAGTTTTTCACTTTCAATACAGAACACAATTTACACAGTACTTACTCTAATATTCCCATGATCACCTCTTTGCGCATTACTATGAATACAGTAGATCCTGCCCCATTGCTAGTATATAAAGAAGGCATTAGAGTGAGTATTATTTATATATTGTAAAATAAAGTTTCACTAATCATTGTTTAAAAATTGACTTATATTCAGGGAAAACAGATGTGATTAGTATAATCCAAAGGTTCTCATGTGCCTAAATTCACATGAGTGAACTTGAGTGTTTAAGAAAAAAAAAAAAGTATTTTTTATTTAGCACATCTATATCATTTATATTAACTTAAGGAAAATGCTCTAATGTCATGGTCTTCTTGAAGGATCAATTATCCTTACCTTTGAAAGGCAGTCTGACTGCTAGTGTTATTCCATCTACAGACATGGGTGCTATGCTTCTACTTTAATAGTAATTGGAACATGAGATACCTCAACATTATCACTCAGCTCTCCCTGGTGTCCATATTTTCAGAATCATCCTGGATGGCTGAGTGGTACACAGGTTTGATCATTAAAGGAGCCACAAAGTTTTAAGTTTGTCTGGTAACAACTATTTGTATCACTACATATACTCGGCTCTTATGTAAGCATTTATTCTCTGGTGGTGGATGGTAGCTCAGACATATATATGAAGAAGGAATGGAGGAAAGAAATCAAGTTTGGGGTGATACTGTCTACCTGGGTTTTTGATATAAAGCCTAACTTACAAGACTATGAGATTCTTTCCTTCATGTATTTAAGTGTGTTGCTTGTAAACCTGGTGACCACTGAAGTCATAAGTCAGGGCTGGTTTCCCTGGAATAGCAGTTCAGGACAGTTGTAGTCCACCACATGGGCTAGACACTGAAACCTGCTTTTATGCAAAAGATTAGAAAATGCTTGCAACTTCTCAACCTATCTTCAGCTGCTGTCTTATTTTTACGTATTTTTGGAGGTGAAGTTTCTCATTCCACCTATCAATGTTGAAGTTAGAAGTATATGCAAACATTATGTTTTTTTCACTCGAGACAAGGTTCCTATAGGATGCCCTGGCTGTCTTGAAACTTACTCTGTACAACAGGCTGACCTTTGGAGAACTTTCTGCCTCTGACTCTGCCTCCAAAGTACTGGTGTTAAAGGCATAATCCACAACACAGCAATCTGGAATAATTTTCAAGAATTGTGAGGATTGACTTGAGGTTTTCATGGCTTTGAGGGAAGTTGTTTTCAAATTAATCAATTTATTCAATGTTTCCTAACCCCTTCTTTCAAACAAACACCAATGCCTCCCATTTTTCTAAAGTTAAAATATTATTATGCTCTGTAAAACTAAAAAAATTGTAAGCAGGGTGAATAGGGTAACTGCCTTCCACATTTGTCATATATATCCCTCCTTCAACTAGAATGCTTTCAATTTGCATTGCTACACAGACAACACATTCCTCTGTCTTAGATACCCACCAGCTTGTTTTGAACACCACAAAATATAAGCCTAAACATATATCATTTTTTACTTTTACAAAAAAGCCCCATGCATTTAGGTAACTATGTGTAGTGCAAGTTTATAATTGCAGCACTTGGAAGTATGGACAGATGACTGCTACTACCTCCAAGCTGGCCTTGGCTACAAAGCAACACCCTGCCTCAAAACAAATAAGTATACATAAATAAACTTAAATGTAACCATGTCATATTTAATTAGTGAAAATTACAAACCAGTGGAATGGTACATGCCTTGCTCAGTACTCAGTAGCTTGAGACAGGAGTCACAAGTTCAAGGCCACAAAGGACTATCTTGGCAAAAGAACAAATGAGATGAAAATAAACAATAAAACATACATTTACTTCACCACAGTTGAAAAGAAGAAAATCATATCTTACCATTCTGGTGAGCATGTGTTGCTGTGCTAAAACACTGACCACACACAATGCAGGCCAGAAAGGGGCTTACTCAGCTTATGCTCCAGGTCACTGTCCCTAATGAGAATTACAGCAGCGACTCAAGGAGGACAGTGGGGAGAAAATGTGGAGGAATGCAGGTGTCAGCTCATCTCTGGCTCTCTGACATGCTCACAGTAAAGCTTAGCCAGTCCCCTTTGTTTACAGACAGCCCCGTGCACATGGACAATTATAACAGTATAACTGCTGCCCGTGTACAGGTTTACAGATTTTTTTTCTTTTCTTTTGCCAGCTACAAGGCCTGTGTTAAGGCCAAGAGCTCAGCTTCTCATGCTGAGGTTCCTTCTGGCAGGCTGCTGGCTCAAACCATGCAGGTTTCATTCACATCCTTGTCCCAGTCCTTTCTTTACCTTTCACAAGGTAACTGTTCCCATCAGTGAACTAAATTAGTGTTTCCATGGCCATAGGGAAGACTGTAAGGTCTTTGCAATCTCCTGCCTCTTTAATCAGCAGGTGATGACAGTCCCAAATTACTTATTTATCAGTCTTCTCAGGCAGAAGAATGGCAGGTAGTGCATCAGTGATTCATGTGGGCATTGGACATCCATTGTTCTGTGGGCTGCCTGACAATGCTCTCCTAGTCACCAGTGCATGGGGGGCTATTGTCATTACTTTCTTTCCCAAAGTTAACATGTCAGAGTCTTTGACAAGTACAGCCATGTCCATCATAGCTTTTAGACAGACAGACCATCCACTGCCTACAGGATCAAGCTCCTTCCCTGTTTATCGGTTACTGATGGCTTTTCAGAGTCAAAACAAATCCAGGCTCTTACATTTGACAGGATGTCTCTTTTTAACAGAAGGTAAGGGCATCCTAGGATATCTAGGAACAAGTGATATACCCGACCTACATCAAGGATCACTGCCCCTGGCGTCCAGGCAGCTCCTGTATCCTGCTAGTGGGCACTCAACTCCAATATACTATCTGGCACAGGTACGGGAAACACCACACTTTCCAAGCCCATGGCATAGGGGATGCAGGCAAACAGGAACTGCAGCTGGTTGCCTCACTGAGGCCATGCCTTCTCCATTTCCTGAGCTGGCTCTCAGTCAGGTCCTGGTGTCTGCCCTCTGCTGGCCTGCCTTTTAATTGCTAATCTCATTAACACCTGCCAGAAGGGGAGTAAGGGGAGACCCACCCTGCTGAGCCTCTGCAGGTAGGCAGCCCTCTTGGCAGTGGGTGTGGACTTCAGAGCACAGGGAAAGGATCACATTTAATCAGCCTCTTTGGATTCATCCATGGCAATACTTGTATGTCAAGCACCACTGTGCAACAGGAAAACACAGCTCTCTCACGCTAGAGCTGACATTCAGATGGCAGGAACATTTAAGTGCTAAGGGATGCCTTGTTCTTGCCTTCTTTTGATCTACTGGGGCACTTTCGATTGGTACACACCACCTAGTTCACCTATATAGGAGATGCGGAACAATTTAAAGGGATAAGTCCTTGAACCTTATAGACAGGGACTCTGGGCTCTACAGAGGACAAAATGACTTTTGCACAGAGAGTTTGAGTTTGGAGGCTTAACAGCAGAGCACTGCCCTAGCACCTGTGAGGCCCTCAGTTTGACCCTAAGCTTCTCCATCTACTTGGCCTCTTCCTCACCCATGCCTAATTCCACTCTAATGCTAATGGATATTTGTGTTGTTCCAGTTTGTGGCTACTATGAACAGAACTAGTGTGCACCTTCTAGCATGTTCCTCTTTCTCTCTTATTCTCCTCCCCCCCCCCCCGTCTCTCTGTGTATGTGTTTTAAACAAGCATTTATTGGGAGCAGGTCCCATAGCAGGAGTGGAAGTCAGAGACAATTTGTGGGGAGCCAGGCAAGTGACATTACCATTTCACTGGCCCTGCCATTAAGTTTTTACATTTTTGTGTAGACTTATGACTGTGCATTGATGGGTCCATTTGCCTGTTGTTTTCCCTGACAACTGACAAGTCTGCAACCTTTCCACTTGCTCACTGGGCCATCAAAAGAGCCCGCGGTTCCCTCTGAAATGTCTGCCTGAGCCCTAGATCGGTTTTTACTTGGCTGTCTTTTTCTACTGGTTTGCACTTGTTTCCCTACTTTGGCTACAGGCCCTGTGTCTGCTTTATATACCAACAGTTTCATTTCTTACTGTGTTGCCTCTCTGGCCAATTTTAAGTGTCTTCTATTGGAGAGAATTCTTAACTTCCAGAAAGTTCAATTTGTGCTGGAGATGTATGTAGCTCAGTGTTTAGAGAGAGCTTGCCTAACATGCATGAGACCCTGGGCTCTATTCCTGGCTCTCCAGAAACTGGGTATGGTATAATCCCAGTATTTGAGAGGTAGAGGCAGGAAGATCAGAGGTTCAAGGTCATCCTCAGCTACACAGCTACATAGCAACTTCAAGGCTAGCCTGTTATTGGAGACCCTGTCTCAAAAAGTTACCAAGTATGCAGAAAGATTAGAGTTTGGTTTCCAGCCTCCACAGGGTGAGCTCACTACCATCTGTAACTCCAGGTGTTGTAGGGGATCTGATGGCCTTTTTTTTTTTTTTTTTTTTTTTTTTGGAGGGCACCTATATGTGATTTTACATACACACACAAAATAAAAATAAATATTAAAAACAAACTAACCTATCAATGTTTTTAAAAGTTTGCTTTCATGACCTTTTTTTCCCTCATGTCTTACTTTACACAGTCTTTTCCTATCAGGATAGTAGTGGATGTCTTTAATTCTAGCACTTGAGAGACAGGAGAATCTGTGATTTCATGATCAGCATGGTTGAACATAGTGATTACACACATATCCTGTCTCAAAAACACAAAAACAAAACCAAAAAAACCCAAAGAACAACAAAAATCCGAACTTCTTGCTTCTCAAGTCCAAGGTCATGAAGCTATTACTGAGGAGTCAAACCCTTAGCAAAGCTAATCTCAGCAGTGAACGAGTTACTGCCTAGAAACTGCCCTTCAATGAACCTGGATCACAAGGATTCTGCTAGGCTGGCTGGTTAATGCACTGCAGGGATCCCCCTGTCTCCATAATGTCCCTCTCCTCTGTATTTGGAGAAATAGTCATGTGCCACTGTGCCTGACCTTTTACCCAATGAGCCATCTCCAGCCACAGCCCTCCAGGTAGAGTTTCTACCTAAGGGAATGATGGTGAATAGTTTGGATCAAACAGCTGTTGCTGCCTCCAGCTATGTACTTATGTTTTGGGTATCACAAATTAGTTCTCCTGTAGGGTTCTTAGCCACATAGTGATATATGGGAACTGAACACCTCAGAAAGATACTCAGGACAGTTACCATGGCATTTGTTGGTACAATGGTGACAGTGCCCTTCCTTTAGTCCTTACACCAGGGACCAGGTCACCATCTGGTCTTAGCTGCCTTGGGAAGCCATCCCAATATTTGAGGCTCAGTAAGTGAAATTCTCTGCCTTTGTGTCTCTGTGGTGTGTGTGTGTGTGTGTGTGTGTGTGTGTGTGTGTGTGTGTGTGGGTGAGTGTAGTATAAAGAATCACCCAATCCAAGTAAATGCAAATAAAGTATACAGATCATCACACCACCCTAAACATAAACTTGGTAACTTTTATGTGAGCTGATTCATTGAGTGATGGACTATTACATTTACAAAGAGTGTGGTCGTAGGAGACCTCTGCACTGAGAGAGTGATGCAGTGTGTGAACATTAATGTTAGACTGACAGATGTATATTAACTTTTTGCAGAAGAATCTCTCATCTGCTTGTTAATTTCTGTGCTAATACCTCAAATTTAGGCTATTTTGAGCTTCCACCTTATCACCGGGTACGGTTGGGGGAGAAGATATTTAGTGGCAAACCACATGTTGCATTCTCACCATGCATGTACAGTGACATGTGTGGCCACAAGACCTTAGCTGATACTAAAGAGAAGCGAATAACTGGAAATGATTTTTAACATTTACTTCTGCTTTAGATAATTTATACAATAACTTAGTCCTCAACATGGGCTGTATTTAATGAAACAAATTCTCAAAAGCCCTCCATATGCCCTAACTGGTTACTCAGAGCTCTGTAGAGGATTGGGCAGTAGTGCAAATTCAGCTCTTTGAGGTTTTTGTTTCTCTGTTGGGTGGTTTTGAGGTTTCAGACAAGCTATAGTGCTCAGAGCAGCCTATTCTGGCTTGTGGGAGAACACTTTCTTCAACTTTACTTTCATAGCATCTATGACAATCGCAACACTGAAGTTCATTTATGCACTTTCCTAAAGAGGAGAAAAGGGGGCCATGACTGCATGGGTGTGGGCCAATAAGTGCATCCCAGTATTCTATATTCTTACCTTATTAATATGAAGGCCATGCAGCTTTCAATCATTTGCTAAACTTGGTGATTTCCATTCCTACCTAACAATCCTCTTGAGCTTCTAGTTCCCCACAAGATAAAGTCCAAACTACTTAGTTTGTTTGGAAAGCTTTTAGGAATTTTGTTTTTTTTTAAATTAAGCCCTGAGGAATTTGAGCCTTGCATACCTGGGTTCTAGAAAACAGAGTTTTACCTCTGAAATCTAAAAATCCACAGCATTTTGATTTAGGTGAGAAACGTACCTCCAAGGTTGAATAAGACATATCAGCCACAGTCCCAAAGGAACACATAGGATTCACTTTTCAGAACAAATGCAGCTCTGCAGGGCTTGGGGCACCAAGGGCTGGCTCAGTGGTTAAGCCCTTGCAGGCCTGGTTCAATTCCTAGCACCCACATGTTGGGTCACACCTATCTGTAATTCTTTTAACAGGAGACCTGATACCCTCTCCTGGGTTCTGAAGGCCCCCTCCTGTCTCATTTATTAAATAAAAATTTTGGAAAGTAAAACTGAAACTTTAATACTACTATGTATATGAAGCTATAGTTTTTATTATGTATTTTTAGATAAAAATTAAGAATTTAAAAATGGCTCTTCTCCTGCATTTCCTGGGTCATATATCTCACACTAGGAACCCTGAACTTTTCAGAAGCTGCCCACATCCTTAAAATCTCCAGGATTTTGATATTACGTCCAGGGTAGCCTCACTAAAGTACCTAGTGTACATAGCATCTTCATGTGGAATTTCACTTGCGAAGTGTTCCTCAACACCACAAACTTGCAGCTAAGATTATTTTTTGTCAAGAAAGAGCCTGGAATTGACTGTTTATCATGACAATCATTTAGCCACTTGTAGCTGGTGGCTTCTGTGTGTGGACTGGGAAAACACAGAACATCCTTGTACAATTTCCACAAGGCAGTCTTGGCCTGGACATTCAGTGATAACGCCTGCCATGCAGCATTCCTCTCTATGCTTGGACTGCAGGCAGCTGTGTGGGATGGAGCCCTACTTTGCATGCTGCACTGCTTCCTCAGAAAAGGATAGGACTTGCTCCTTGCCTCTGCTTCCTCTTTGGGTGCTGACCAAGGGCATGTCAGGGTTCTCCAGAGCTACAGCTCCTCATCCTCTGCCAGGAAGTTCACATGTATCAAAGGTGACTCCATCCCTTGAGGCAACAATCACTACAGGATGGGAAACCCATGTGCCTTCTTCAGACCTGGGCTCCTGTTTCACCTATCTGTTTCTGGGCTCCAGGTTCTGCTGTCTCACCAAACACTGATTCTGGCCCTCCGTGTTTTCCTCCAAAGTTTCCCTCTCTGTCTAGACCTCACAGGTAGTCCATCAGTTTACACATCTTGCTCCTACCCACATTTCCCCCATTGCTTCTGCAGTACAAACCCCAAGAGCTCTGGATCCTTGGGCAAGCCCAGGTGCATGATGTCAGCAGGGCTCTACTCCTTTTTTAATCATCTCTGGTAGAGGTGTTGACCTGTGGCGCTGGGTCACATCTTTTATGGGTGCCTCAAATGTTTCTTCCCACATCTCTTATCCCACTGATTGCTCAGCAAATGTCCCAAATAATTACATAGACAGCTAAGGGTACACTCTCTCCCATCTGAAGTTTGCTTTCCTTTTCTGCTATCTTTGGCATGGGCTCTCACTCCTTTCCTGGGCTTTAGGAACCCAACCCTAATGCTACCACCAACCATAATGCTCACCCTAACTCTAACCATACCCTAAACAGAACTCTCATTGTCAGAAATACATGGCCCTACCTGGATGGCATAGCCCCATATGGGGAGAGGGGGTGAATGGAAGGGGGAGGTGGTCAGGGTGCAAGAGAAGGGGGACAGAATGTAAGAGCGTGAAAGGGTAGGGAGTGAGGGATAGGAATCGACAAGTAAAATAAACAATAATCATTGAAAAAAAATTCAGTATGCAGGGGCTCAGAACGTGCCCAAGAGGATTAATGGATCTAACAGAGATCTTGAGGTCTTTAGCTGAGGGAACTCTAGCAGAGGCCCAGTGATGGGTTTCAAGTATCCAGTAGGACGTTTTATTTCATTTTAAAAAATTATTTATCAGGTGTACTATCCTACTTGAATATCTCCTGGTAGAAAAGATGAGGGCAACAATCTCATTGTAGATGGTTGTGAACTACCATCTGATTGTTGGGAAGTAACTCATATCCTCTAAAAGTACAATCAGTGTGCTTGAACTTTTAGCCATCTATCCATTCTATTGCTGTGTTTGAAGAAAAGGCCTCATTATGTAATTTTGACTGGCCTGGAATTCATTGAGATTCATGCTTTTGGCTCCTGAGTACTGCTGGACAGGATGTGTAGAAAGGGTTAACACTCCTCCACTGATTTTGGGAGTTCAAACTTGTACAGCCATTTTCAAGATAGCTATGGCAGTTCCTCAGCAAGATGGGAATTGGTTTACCACAGGACCTGGAAATCCCCCTCATAGGCATATACCCAAATTATCCACATTCATGCAACAAAAAATGTGTTTATTTATACCTATAGCAGCATTATTTGTAATAGCAAGAACCTAGAATCTACCCAGATGCCTCTCAACTGAAGAATGGATAAAGAACTTGTGGCACATCTACACAATGGACTACTAATAGACAGAAAAAATGGAATCTGGAAATGCACAGGCAAGTGGATAGTAATTGAAGAAGCAATCATGAATGAGGTAACACAGGCAAAAAAAGTAGAACATGGTAGAGAGGGAGAGAACATAAAAGAGCAATTCATTATTGGTTTGAAGAGAAAATTGAATCTAAATTTACATCTAGAGACCTACAAGACTGACTCCAACTAACAATCTGAGCAACAGTGGAAAGTCTTCCATTATTGACCTTCCCTGAAAATGAGATCAACAACCAACTTATGCGCTACATGGAGCCCTCATCTAGTCTCTCTAGAAAACAGAAGCAAACACCCATAAGGAAACACTGCGT
Organism: Phodopus roborovskii; assembly: GCF_943737965.1. NCBI lineage: Eukaryota > Metazoa > Chordata > Mammalia > Rodentia > Cricetidae > Phodopus > Phodopus roborovskii. The sequence goes on from NW_026126973.1 coordinate 19,845, forward strand.
CTAACTAGAATCCAGATGCAGAGAGAGAGAGGACAAGATCGAGTTGAAGAAAAACATTGAGACAGCTGACCTGATGAAGGAGGAGCTAATAGGACCCCAGACTGATAGCTGTGACTCCAGCATGGAACTGACTCAGACCCCTGAGATGGGTATCAGCTAGAAGGTCTGAGCTGTCTAATGGAGTTCAGACAGTGGGACCTGGATGTATTCCTGGAGCGCAAAAGGACCTTGAGGACACATTACCCCAATCCAGGTATACCCCTAAACCTAGACATAGAAGAGATATTCTAATCAACACTTCAAATGCGCTGTCAGAAGTACATGACCCCACTTTGATGGCCTAGCCCTATGTGTTGATTGTGGGTGAATAGGATGGCAGGGTGGTCAGGGTGAATGTGAGGGGGCAACAGATGATAAGAGGAAGGGAAGGAATTGAGGGAGATATAGGGAACAAGGATCTACATGTAAAAAATCATGAACTAATTTTAAAAAATATCCGGCATGCATGGACTCAGGATGTTCCCAAGAGGATATGGGGATCTAACAAGTATTTGGCGGTCTTTAGCTGAGGGAACTCTAGCAGAGGCCCAGTGATGGGTTTCAAGTAACCAGTAGGACATTTTATTTCATTTTTAAAAGTTATTGTGTCATATGTAGTACCCTACTTGAATGTCTGCTGGTAGAAAAGAAGAGGGCAACAGATCTGATTGTAGATGGTCGTGAGCTACCATCTGGTTGGTGGGAGTTAACTCATATCCTCTGTAAGTACAGTCAGTGTGCTTCAACTTTTAGTCTTCTGTCTCTTCCATTGTTGTGTTTTTAAGAAAGGGCCTCATTATGTATCTGTGACTGGCCTGGAATTCATTGAGATTCATGCTTTTGGCTCCTGAGTCCTGGGTTCAAAGGCATGAAACACCATGATCATCTCAGGAATAAAATTTTATATTGTTAACATAAATAAGCATTAGTTTAGTTAAAATGGCTAGTGCTATGCATTCTGAGACAATAATTAATTTTTATTACATTTCTTATTCACACAAAATTGAATTGTTTCTAAATTAAAAAGTAGTAAATTATGGGCTATAATTAGGGGGTTATTGGCTAGTGTCTAGAATTCCTGATACTAAGAGATTTAAGTTCAGCCTCTATTACCAACAAAGGAAAATAGGGCCTGAGTAGGTATCTCAGTCAATAAAGTACAAACACGAAGGACCTGAGATCAAGCAAAATGCTAAATCTAGAAGGGGATGATTAAAAGTTAAACTTGTGGGACATTTGATCATTATGTGAAAATAGGGTGCTTTTACCTTGCCTGCCTAAGGCCCTTAATTGGTTTAATAAAAAGTTAAACGGCCAATTGCTCAAAAGGAATGGTTAGGCAGGATTGCTGGGGCTGAGACAAAACTCAGGGGAATGAATCTAGGCCTGTACCCATGCCAGGAAGACAAGGAAGGAGCTGCGAATACAGAATAATAGACAATGGGCTAATAGACATTTGTTAAGGTATAGGGAAATTGTTGGGAACAAGGTTAAGTTAAAGGCCAATCATTCATAATTTAGAAATGTCTGTGTCATTATTTGGGGATGGATTGTTCCAAGAAAATCTGACAAGAAAGTCCAACTACATAATAGCACTGGAAAGGTGAGAGAGATCTGTAAGTCTCAGTGGCAGAAAAGTTTACCTTCCTAAATGTGAACCTGATAAATAAGATGGACAATTGGAATTGAATTGACTTTGACACATGATCACTCTATTGCTCTGTCTCTGTCTATCTGTGTTTCTGTCTCTCTCTCCCCATAACATAAACAAACACACCCCACACCCACACCCCCCCCCCACACACACACACACACACACACACACACACACACACATACAAACAGTAAACAAACAGATTTATTCCATATTGTATTATGGTTGGGTGTCTTCACCATATTTCTGTCCCTTTCTGTTTGTTTACTCGAGAAAGGGTTTCCCTGTGTAGCCCTGCCTGTCCCCAAACTCACTTTGTGCACAATTCTGGTCTGAAACTGAAGTGATGCCTACCTCAGCATCCCTTAATACAAACTGGCTCCTTATTTAGAATTAAGGCAAAAGCTGTCAGGTTTTTCAAATTGATAAATACAAGTGAATTGATACTGCATAATCTGAACATATATTACCTGCAAAAGCAATGTATGTAGTGCCACAATACTCTGCAATGACACAGAAAATACACTTTGAAATTGACACACTCCATCTTTTTCAAAACTTGAATCTGAAGTTAGTTCCAATTTTCTCATACACAATATGATTTGTTATTAATATTGACAAACTGTTAATTCCTAAATTCTTAAAACAATCAAAATTGTTATGAGATACATAAAAGTCCAATGAAATTTCATGGTGGAATGAATGCAGCAGCATGCCTTTGTTTGCCTCAAAGTTGCCACATGTTGTTGGAACAGGTTCAGCTTCTCTACGGTAGGGTCAGAGGTGATATGCACATCATACAGAGGCCTATGAAGAAGTATACATAGTACCTCATATTGATATAAGAGTAGTTTATGTTTATGAATTCTCTCTTTTTTACATTTTTTGAGGAATTCTACATGAGTGTCCAATACTTTTCTAGTTAATGGAGACTTTTCTCTCTTTTTTTTTTTATGAAACCATATATGATTATAGTAAGGTGCAAGGATGGTAATGGAACTACAAAATAATAGGAATGCCAAATGGGTAAATTGACATACAAGGCAGTTTAAGCCTCGGGTGGTTTCACAATTTTTTAATTGTAGCTCTTGGGGAGACAGAAGTGCAGTGGTTATCTGTGAGTTGGAGACCACCCTTGAATACAAACTATGGGCTAAGATGGGCAGGGCTATTACACAGAGATAAACTGCCAAAAATGTAGGTTATGCCAAACAGAAAAGAATGAAAAAAAGGATCACCTAATACTTCTAGCAAGACAGAACAATTATGACTTTGTTTCGTGCTTGACTTCTCCTATGTGGTAAAAATATAACTAGAGTCCTGATACTCCAACCTCCTTTTCAGGTTAAGATTACAGGTATCAGTCACCATGCTCAACTGCCTTTTACAATTCCTACTGTAGTAAAATATCCCTGAATTTTAGCCCTGCGTGTAATATCTTTGGTAGTAAATACAGATTGCTCCAATTTATACTGTAGTAAAACACACCTGAATTATTGCCCTGCTCCATGTTACCAACAATCTTAATGAAATTCCATCCCCACAAATGGGACAAAAGCAATATATACTCAGCACAATCTGTATTGCAAGTATAAACACAGCCAGTTTTTCACTGTCAATACAGTACTCAAATTACACAATACTTACACTAATATTCCCATGATCACCTCTTTGCCCATTACTATGAATACAGTAGATCCTGCCCCATTCCTGGTGGATAAAGAATGAAGTAGAGTGAATATTATTTATATATTGTAAAAATATAGTTTCACTAATCATTGTTTAAAAACTGCCTTATATTCAGAGAAAACAGATGTGATTAGTATACTCCAAAGGTTCTCATGTGCCTAAATTCACATGAGTGAACTTGAGTGTTTAAGAAAAAAAAAAAAAAAAAAAAAAAAGGATTTTTTCATGTAGCACATCTACATCAATCATATTAACTTAAGGAAAATGGTCTAATGTCATGGTCTTCTTGAAGGATCAATTATCCTTACCTTTGAAAGGCAGTCTGACTATTGGTATTATTGCATCTATACACATGGGTGGTACGATTCTACTTTAATACTAATGGAACATGAGATACCTCAACATTATCATTCAGCTCTCCCTAGTGTCCCATATTTTCAGAATCATCCTGGATGGCTGAGTGGTACACAGGTTTGATCATTAAAGGAGCCACAAAGTTTTAAGTTTGTCTGGTAACAACTATTTGTATCACTACATATACTCGGCTCTTATGTACCCATTTATTCTCTGGTGGTGGATGGTAGATCAGACATATATATGAAGAAGGAATGGAGGACAGAAATCAAGTTTGGGGTGATATTGTCTACTTGGTTTTTTGATATAAAGCCTAACTTACAAGATTATGAGATTATTTCCTTCATGTATTTAAGTGTGTTGCTTGTGAATCTGGTGACCACTGAAGTCACAAGTCAGTGCTGGTTTCCCTGGAATAGCAGTTCAGGACAGTTGTAGTCCACCACATGGGCTAGACACTGAAACCTGCTTTTATTCAAGAGAAGAAAAGGCATGCAATTGCACAATGTATCTTAAGCTGCTGTCTTATTTTTATGTATTTTGGAGATGGAGTTTCTCATTCCACCTATCTCTGCCTCTCAATGTTGAAGTTAGAAGTATATGCAACCATTATGTTTTTTCACTCGAGACAAGGTTCCTATATGATGCCCTGGCTGTCTTGAAACTTACTCTGTAGAACAGGCTGGCCTTTGAAGATCTTTCTGCCTCTGACTCTGCCTCCAAAGTACTGGTGTTAAAGGCATAATCCACAACCCAGCAATCTGGATTAATTTTCAAGAATTGTAAGGAGTGAATTGAGGTTATCATGGCTTTGAGGGAAGCAGTTTTCAAATTAATCAATTTATTCAATGTTTCCTTACCCCTCGTTCAAACAAACACCAATGTCTCCCATTTCTCTAAAGTTAAAATATTATTATGCTCTGTAAAACCAAAGAAAAAAAAATTTAAGCAGGGTGAATAGGGTAACTGCCTTCCACATTTGTCATATATATCCCTCCCTCCAACTAGAATGCTTTCCATTTGCAATGCTAAACTGACAACATATTCCTCTGTCTTAGATACCTACAAGCTTGTTTTTTGAACATGATAAAATATAAGCCGAAACATATATAATATTTTACTTTTACAAAAAAAGCCGCATGCATTTAGGTAGCTTTGTGTAGTGCATGTTTATAATTGAAGCAATTTTCAAATTAATCAATTTATTCAATGTTTCCTTACCCCGCCTTTCAAACAAACACCAATGCCTCCCATTTCTCTATGCAAGTTTATAATTGTAGCACTTGGAAATATGGACAGATGACTGCTAATACCTTCATCCGGGCTTTGCTACAAAGCAAGACACTGCCTCAAAACCAATAAGTATACATAAAGAGAATTAAATGTAACCATCTCATATTTAATTAGTGAAAAATACAAACCAGTGGGATGGTACATGCCTTGCTCAGTACTCAGAAGCTTGAGACAGGAGTCACAAATTCAAGGACAGAAAGGACTGTATTGCTAAGAGCCTATCTTGGCAAAAGAACAAATGAGATGAAAATAAACAATAAAACATACATTTACTTCACCAGAGTTGAAAAGAAGAAAATCATATCTTACCGTTCTGGTGAGCATCTGTTGCTGTGCTAAAACACTGACCACACACAATGCAGTCCAGAAAGGGGCTTACTTAGCTTATGCTCCAGGTCACTGTCCCTAATGAGAATTACAGCAGCGACTCAAGCAGGACAGTGGGAAGAAAATGTGGAGGAATGCAGGTGTCAGCTCATCTCTGGCTCTCTCACTTGCTCACAGTAAAGCTTAGCCAGTCCCCTTTGTTTACAGATAGCCCCTTGCACATGGACAGTTATAACAGCATAACTGCTGCCCATGTACAGGTTTACAGATTTTTTTTTCTTGTCTTTGGCCAGCTGCAAGGCCTGTGTTAAGGCCAAGAGCTCAACTTCTCATGCTGAGTTTCCTTCTGGCAGGCTGCTGGCTCAAACTCTGCAGGTTTCATTCACATCCTTGTCCCAGTCCTTTCTTTACCTTTCACAAGGTTCCCATCAGTGAACCAAGTTAGTGTTTCCATGGCCAGAGGGAAGACTGTAAGGTCTTTGCAAACTCCTGTCTCTTTAATCAGCAGGTGATGACAGTCCCAAATTACTTGTTCTTCAGTCTTCTCAGGCAGAAGAGTGGCAGTTAGTGCATCAGTTATTCATGTGGGCATTGGACATCCATTGTTCTGTGGGCTGCCGGACAATGCTCTCCTGCTCACCAGTGCATGGGGGCTATTGTAATTACTTTCTGCCCCTAAGTTAACATGTCAGAGTCTTTGATCAGTACAGCCATGGCAGCCATAGCTTTTAGACAGCCAGAACATCCACTGCCTACAGGATCAAGCTCCTTCCCTGTTTATCGGTTACTGATGGCTGTTCAGAGTCAAAACAAATCCAGGCTCCTACATTTGACAGGATGTCTCTTTTTAACAGAAGGTAAGGGCATCCTGGGATATCTAGGAACAAATGATATATCCCACCTGCATCAAGGATCACTGCCACCTGTATCCAGGCAACTCCCGTATCCTGCTAGTGGGCACTCAACTCCACTGTCCTATCTGGCGCAGGTATGGGAAACACCACCCTATCCAAGCCCATGGCATAGGGGATAAAGGCAAACAGGAACTACAGCCGGTTGCCTCACTGAGGCCATGCCTTCTCCATTTCTTGAGCTGACTCTCAGTCAGATCCTGGTGTCTGGCCACTGCTGGCCTGCCTTTTAATTGCTAATCTCATTAACACCTGCCAGAGGCCTTAAGGGGAGACCCACCCTGCTGAGCCTCTGCAGGTAGGCAGCCCCCTCTTTGGCAAAGGGAATGAATCACATTTCCTCAGCCTCTTTTGGATTCATCCATGGCAATACTTATACATCAAGCACCACTGTGCAACAGGAAAACACAGCTCTCTCACGCTAGAGCTGACATTCAGATGGCAGGAACATTTAAGTGCTAAGGGATGCCTTGTTCTTGCCTTCTTTTGATCTACTGGGGCACTTTCGATTGGTACACACCACCTAGTTCACCTAAATAGGAGATGAGGGAAGAATTTAAAGGGATAAGTACTTGAACCTGATAGACAGGGACTGAGGGCTCTACAGAGGTGAGATGACTTTTGCACAGAGAGGTTGAGTTTGGAGGCTCAGCAGCAGAGCACTGCCCTAGCACCTGTGAGGCCCTCAGTTTGACCCTAAGCTTCTCCATCTCCTTGGCCTCTTCCTCACCCATGCCTAATTCCACTCTAATGCTGATGGATATTTGTGTTGTTCCAGTTTGTGGCTACTATGAACAGAACTCGTGGGAACCTTCTAGCATGTTCCTCTTTCTCTCTTATTCTCCTCCCCCACCCCTCTGTCTCTCTGTGTATGTGTTTCAAACAAGCATTTAGTGGGAGCAGGTCCCATAGCAGGAGTGGAAGTCAGAGACAAATTGAAGGAGCCAGGCAAGTGACCTTACTTTTTCACTGGCCCTCCATTAAGTTTTTACATTTTTGTGTAGACTTATGACTGTGCACTGATGGTTCCATTTGCCTGTTGATTTCACTGACAACTGACAAGTCTGCAACCTTTCCACTTGCTCAAAAGAGCCCACGGTTTCTGAAATGTCTGCCTGAGCCCTTGATCGGTTTTTACTGGGCTGTCTTTTTCTACTGGTTTGCACTTGTTTCCTACTTTGGCTACAGGCCCTATGTCTGCTTTATATACCAACAGTTTCATTCCTTACTGTGTTGCCTTTCTGGACAATTTTAAGTGTCTTCTATTGGAGAGAATTCTTAACTTCCAGAAAGTTCAATTTGTGATGGAGATATATGTAGCTCAGTGTTTAGAGAGTGCTTGCCTAACATGCATGAGACCCTGGGCTCTATTCCTGGCTCTCCAGAAACTGGGTATGTATGGTGGTGTTTACCTATCATCCCAGTATTTGGGAGGTAGAGGCAGGAAGATCAGAGGTTCAAGGTCATCCTCAGCTACACAGCTACATAGCAAGTTCAAGGCTAGCCTGTTTTTGGAGACCCTATCTCAAAAAGTAACCAAGTAAGCAGAAAGATGAGAGATTGGTTTCCAGACTCCACAGGGTGAGCTTACTACCACATGTAACTCCAGGTGTTGTAGGGGTTCTGATGGCTTTTTTTTTTTTTTTTTTTTTTTTTTTGGAGGGAACCTATATGTGCTTGTACAAACACACAGTCATATACATACAAAAGAAAAATAAATATTAAAAGCAAACTAATCTATCAATATTTTAAAAAGGTTGCCTTCATGACCTTTTTTTCCCTCATGTCTTACTTTACACAGCCTTTTCCTACCAGGATAGTAGTAGATGACTTTAATTCTAGCACTTGAGAGACCAGAGAATCTGTGATTTTGAGATCAGCCTGGTTGAACATAGTGATTACACATAAATCCTGTCTCAAAAAAACAAAAACAAAACCAAAAAAACCCAAACAACAACAAAAGTCCCAACATCTTGCTTCTCAAGTCCAAGGTCATGAAGCTATTTCTGAGGAGTCAAACCCATAGCAAAGCTAATCTCAGCAGTGATTGAGTTACTGCCTAGAAAGTACCCTTCACTGAACCTGGATCTCAAGGATTCTGCTAGGCTGTCTGGTTAATGCACTGCAGGAGACTCCTGTCTCCATATTGTCCCACTCCTCTGTATTTGGAGAAAAAGTCATGTGCCACTGTCCCTGACCTTTTACCCAATGAGCCATCTCCAGCCACAGCTGTCCAGGTAGAGGGTCTACCTAAAGGGCATGATGGTGAATAGTTTGGATCAAACAGCTGTTGCTGCCTCCAGCTATGTACTTATGTTTTGGGTATCACAAATTAGTTCTCCTGTAGGGTTCTTAGCCACATAGTGACATTTAGGAACTGGACACCTCAGAAAGACACCCAGGACAGATACCATGGGATTTGTTGGTACAATCGTGGCAGTGCCCTTCTTTTTGTCCTTACACCAGGGACCAGACCAGCATCTTGTCTTAGCTGCCTTGGGAAACCATCCCAATATTTGAGGCTCAGTAAGTGATATTCTCTGCCTTTGTGTGTCTGTGATGTGTGTGTGTGTGTGTGTGTGTGTGTGTGTGTGTGTGTGTGTGTGTATGGGTGTGTGTAGTATAAAGAATCACCCCATTCAAGTAAATGCAAAAAAATAGTCAGATCATCACACCACCCTAAACATGAACTTGGTAACTTTTATGTCAGCTGATTCATTGAGTGATGGACTACTACATTTACAAAGAATGTGGTCGTGGTGGACCTCTGCACAGAGAGAATGATGCAGTGTGTGAACATTAATGTTAGACTGACAGATGTATATTCCCTTTTTGCAGAAGAATCTCTCAACTTCTTGTTAATTTCAGAGGAAATAACTCCAATTTTGGCTATTGTGAGCTTCTCAACATATCACTGGGTAGGGTTGGGGAGAAGACATTTAGTGGCAAACCACATGTTGCATTCTCACCATGCATGTACAGTGACATGTGTGGCCACAAGACCTTAGCTGATACTAAGGAGTAGCAAATAACTGGAAATGATTTTTAACATGTACTTCTGCTTTAGATAATTTATACAATAACTTAGTCCTCAACATGGACTGTATTTAATGAAACAAATTCTCAAAAGCCCTCCATATGCCCTAACTGGTTACTTAGAGCTCTGTAGAGGACTGGACAGTAGAGCGAATTCAGCTCTTTGAGGTGTTTGTTTCTCTTTCGGGTGGTTTTAAGGTTTCAGACAAGCTTTAGTGCTCAGAGGAGCCTACTCTGGCTTGTGGCAGAACCCTTTCTTCAGACTTTACTTTCATAGCATCTATGACAATCGCAACACTGAAGTTCATTTATGCACTTTCCTAAAGAAGAGAAGAGGGGGCCATGACTGCATGGGTGTGGGCCAATAAGTGCATCCCGAGATTCTATATTCTCACCTTATTAATATGAAGGCCATGCAGCTTTCAATTATTTGCTAAACTTGGTGATTTCCATTGCTACCTAACTACCCTCTAGAGCTTCTAGTTCCCCACAGGATGAAGTCCAAACTTATTAGTATGTTTGGAAAGCTTTGAAGAATTTTGTTTTTTTTTAAATTAAGCCCTGAGGAATTTGAGCCTTGCATACCTGGGTTTTAGAAAACAGAGTTTTAGCTCTGAAGTCTAAAAATCCACAGCATTTTGCTTCAGGTGAGAAACCTACCTCTAAGGTTGAATAAGACATATCAGCCACAGTCCCAAAGGAACACATAGGATTCACTTTTCAGAACAAATGCAGTTCTGCAGGGCTTGGGGCACCAAGGGCTGGCTCAGTGGTTAATGCCCTTAGAGGAAGCCTGGTTCAATTCCTAGCATCCACATGGTGGTTCACACCTACCTGTAATTCTTTTAACAGGAGACCTGATACCCTCTTCTGGGTCCTGAAGGCTCCTTTCACTCAGGAACAAATGCATGCACATTTACTAAATAAAAATTTTGGAAAGTAAAACTGAAACTTTGATACTATTATGTATATGAAGCTATAGTTTTTATTATGTATTTTTAGATAAATATTAAGAATTTAAAAATGGCTCTTCTCCTGTATTTCCTGGGTCATATGTCTCACACTAGGTACTCTGACCTTTTCAGAAGCTGCCCACATCCTTAAAATCTCCAGGATTTTGATATTACGTCCAGGGTAGCCTCACTAAAGTACCTAGTGTACATAGCATCTTCATGTGGAATTTCACTTGCCAAGTGTTCCTCAACACCACAAACTTGTAGCTAAGCCTATTTTTTGTCAAGAAAGAGCCTGGAATTGACTGTTTATCATGACAATCATTTAGCCACTTGTAGCTGGTGGCTTCTGTGTGTGGACTGGGAAGACACAGAACATACTTGTACAATTTCCACAAGGCAGTCTTGGCCTGGAAGTTCAGTGATAATGCCTGGCATGCAGCATTCCTCTCTATGCTTAGACTGCAGGCAGCTCTGTGGGATGGAGCCCTACTTTGCATGCTGCACTGCTTCCTCAGAAAAGGATAGGACTTGCTCCTTGCCTCTGCTTCCTCTTTGGGTGCTGACCAAGGGCATGTCAGGGTTCTCCAGAGCTACAGCTCCTCATCCTCTTCCAGGAAGTTCACATGTATCAAAGGTGACTCCATCCCTTGAGGCAACAATCACTACAGGATGGGAAACCCATGTGCCTTCTTCAGACCTGGGCTCCTGTTTCACCTTTCTGTCTCTGGGCTCCAGGTTCTGCTATCACACCAAACCCTGATTCTGGCCCTCCTTGTTTTTCCAAAGTTTCCCTCTCTGTCTAGACCTCACAGGTAGTCCATCAGTTTACACATCTTGCTCCGACCCACATTTCCCCCATTGCTTCTGCAGTACAATCCCCAAGAGCTCTGGATCCTTGGGCAAGCCCAGGTGCATGATATCAGCATGGCTCTACTCCTTTATTAATCATCTCTGGTAGAGGTGTTGACCTATGGCTCTGGGTCACATTATCTATGGGTGCCTCAAATGTTTCTTCCCACATCTCTTATCCCACTGATTGCTCAGCAAAGGTCCCAAATAATTACATAGACAGCTAAGGGGAAACTCTCTCCTATCTGAACGTTACTTTCCTTTCCTGCTATTTTCGCCATGGGCTCTCACTCCTTTCCTGGGCTTCAGGAACCCAACACTAACGCTACCACCAACCATAATGCTCACCCTAACTCTAACCATACCCTAAACTGAACTCTCAATTGTCAGAAATACATGACCCTACCTGGATGGCATAGCCCCATATTGGAGAGGGGGTGAATGGAAGGGGAGGTGGTCAGGGTGAAAGTAAAGGGGGAGAGAATGTAAGAGGGAGGGAGGGTAGGGAGTGAGGGATAGGAATCGACATGTAAAATAAACAATAATAATTGAAAAAAATTCAGTATGTAGGGGCTCAGAATGTGCCCAAGAGGATTAGTGGATCTAACAGAGATCTTGAGGTCTTTAGCTGAGGGAACTCTAGCAGAGGCCCAGTGATGGGTTTCAAGTATCCAGTAGGACGTTTTGTTTCATTTAAAAATTATTTATCATATGTAATATCCTACTTGAATATCTCCTGGTAGAAAATAAGAGGGCAACAATCTCATTGTAGATGGTTGTGAACTACCATCTGGTTGGTGGGAAGTAACTCATATCCTCTGTAAGTACAATCAGTGTGCTTGAACTTTTAGCCATCTATCCATTCCATTGTTGTGTTTGAAGAAAAGGCCTCATTATGTAATTTTGACTGGCCTGGAATTCATTGAGATTCATGCATTTGGCTCCTGAGTACTGCTGGACAGGATGTGTAGAAAGGGTAACTCTCCTCCACTGCTTTTGGGAGTTCAAACTTGTACAGCCATTTTCAAGATAGCTATGGCAGTTCCTCAGCAAGATGGGAATTGGTTTACCACAGGACCTGGCAATCCCACTCATAGCCATATACCCAAATTATCCACATTCATGCAACAAAGACAAGTGTTTAATTATATCTATAGCAGCATTATTTGTAATAGCAAGAACCTAGAAGCTATCCAGATGCCTCTCAAGTGAAGAATGGATAAAGAACTTGTGGCACATCTACACAATGGACTACTAATAGACAGAAAAAAATGGAATCTGGAAATGCACAGGCAAGTGGATAGTAATTGAAGAAACAATCATGAATGAGGTAACCCAGGCAGAAAAAGTAGAACATGGTAGAGAGGGAGAGAACATAAAAGAGCAAGTCATTATTGGTTTGAAGAGAAAATTGAACCTAAAGTTATATCTAGAGACCAACAAGTCTGACTCCAACTAACAATCTGAGCAACAGTGGAAAGGCTTCCATTATTGACCTTCCCTGAAAATGAGATCAGCAACTAACTCGAGCGCTACATGGAGCCCTCATCTAGTCTCTGTAGAAAACAGAAGCAAAGACCCATAAGTAAACACTGCGTCTAACTAGAATCCAGATGCAGAGAGAGAGAGGACAAGATCGAGTTGCAGAAACACATTGAGACAGCTGACCTGATGAAGGAGGAGCTAATAGGACCCCAGACTGATAGCTGTGAATCCAGCATGGAACTGACTCAGACCCCTGAGATGGGTATCAGCTAGAAGGTGTGAGCTGTCTAATGGAGTTCAGACAGTGGGACCTGGATGTATTCCTGGTGCACAAAAGGACCTTGAGGACACATACCCCCAATCCAGGGATACCCCCTAAACCTAGACATAGAAGAGACATTCTAATCAACACTTCAAATGCGCTGTCAGAAATACATGACCCCACTTGGATGGCCTAGCCCTATGTGTTGATTGTGGGTGAATAGGATGGCAGGGTGGTCAGGGTGAATGTGAGGGGGCAACAGATGATAAGAGGAAGGGAAGGAATTGAGGGAGATATAGGGAACAAGGATCTACATGTAAAAAATCATGAACTAATTTTAAAAAAATATCCGGCATGCATGGACTCAGGATGTTCCCAAGAGGATATGGGGATCTAACAAGTATTTGGCGGTCTTTAGCTGAGGGAACTCTTGCAGAGGCCCAGTGATGGGTTTCAAGTAACCAGTAGGACATTTTATTTCATTTTTAAAAGTTATTTTGTCATATGTAGTACCCTACTTGAATGTCTGCTGGTAGAAAAGAAGAGGGCAACAGATCTGATTGTAGATGGTCGTGAGCTACCATCTGGTTGGTGGGAGTTAACTCATATCCTCTGTAAGTACAGTCAGTGTGCTTCAACTTTTAGTCTTCTGTCTCTTCCATTGTTGTGTTTTTAAGAAAGGGCCTCATTATGTATCTGTGACTGGCCTGGAATTCATTGAGATTCATGCTTTTGGCTCCTGAGTCCTGGGTTCAAAGGCATGAAACACCATGATCATCTCAGGAATAAAATTTTATATTGTTAACATAAATAAGCATTAGTTTAGTTAAAATGGCTAGTGCTATGCATTCTGAGACAATAATTAATTTTTATTACATTTCTTATTCACACAAAATTGAGGTGATTTTGTTTCTAAATTAAAAAGTAGTAAATTATGGGCTATAATTAGGGGTTATTGGCTAGTGTCTAGAATTCCTGATACTAAGAGATTTAAGTTCAGCCTCTATTACCAACAAAGCAAAATAGGGCCTGAGTAGGTATCTCAGTCAATAAAGTACAAACACGAAGGACCTGAGATCAAGCAAAATGCTAAATCTAGAAGGGGATGATTAAAAGTTAAACTTGTGGGACATTTGATCATTATGTGAAAATAGGGTGCTTTTTACCTTGCCTGCCTAAGGCCCTTAATTGGTTTAATAAAAAGTTAAACGGCCAATTGCTCAAAAGGAATGGTTAGGCAGGATTGCTGGGCTGAGAGAAAAACTCAGGGGAATGAATCTAGGCCTCTACCCATGCCAGGAAGACAAGGAAGGAGCTGCGAATACAGAATAATAGACAATGGGCTAATAGACATTTGTTAAGGTATAGGAAATTGTTGGGAACAAGGTTAAGTTAAAGGCCAATCATTCATAATTTAGAAATGTCTGTGTCATTATTTGGGGATGGATTGTTCCAAGAAAATCTGACAAGAAAGTCCAACTACATAATAGCACTGGAAAGGTGAGAGAGATCTGTAAGTCTCAGTGGCAGAAAAGTTTACCTTCATAAATGTGAACCTGATAAATAAGATGGACAATTGGAATTGAATTGACTTTGACACATGATCTCTCTATTGCTCTGTCTCTGTCTATCTGTGCTTCTGTCTCTCTCTCCCCATAACATAAACAAACACACACACACACACACACCCACCATGCACACACACACACATACACACAGTAAACAAACAGATATATTCCATATTGTATTATGGTTGGGTGTCTTCACATATTATTTCCCTGTCCGGCACTTTCTGTTTGTTTACTCGAGAAAGGGTTTCCCTGTGTAGCCCTGCCTGTCCCCAAACTCACTTTGTGTACAAGGCTGGTCAAAAACTGAAGTGATGCCTACCTCAGCATCCCTTAATACAAACTGGCTCCTTATTTAGAATTAAGGCAAAAGCTGTCAGGTTTTTCAAATTGATAAATACAAGTGAATTGATACTGCATAATCTGAACATATATTACCTGCAAAAGCAATGTATGTAGTGCCACAATACTCTGCAATGACACAGAAAATACACTTTGAAATTGACACACTCCATCTTTTTCAAAACTTGAATCAGAAGTTAGTTCCAATTTTTTCATACACAATATGATTTGTTATTAATATTGACAAACTGTTAATTCCTAAATTCTTAAAACAATCAAAATTGTTATGAGATACATAAAAGTCCAATGAAATTTCATGGGGGAATGAATGCAGCAGCATGCCTTTGTTTGCCTCAAAGTTGCCACATGTTGTTGGAACAGGTTCAGCTTCTCTACAGTAGGGTCAGAGGTGATATGCACATCATACAGAGGCCTATGAAGAAGTATACATAGTACCTCATATTGATATAAGAGTAGTTTATGTTTATGAATTCTCTCTTTTTTACATTTTTTGAGGAATTCTACATGAGTGTCCAATACTTTTCTAGTTAATGGAGACTTGTCTCTTTTTTTTTTTTTATGAAACCATATATGATTATAGTAAGGTGCAAGGATGGTAATGGAACTACAAAATAATAGGAATGCCAAATGGGTAAATTGACATACAAGGCAGTTTAAGCCTCGGGTGGTGTCACAATTTTTTAATTGTAGCTCTTGGGAGACAGAAGTGCAGTGGTTATCTGTGAGTTGGAGACCACCCTTGAATACAAACTATGGGCTAAGATGGGCAGGGCTATTACACAGAGATAAACTGCCAAAAATGTAGGTTATGCCAAACAGAAAAAAATGAAAAAAAGGATCACCTAATACTTCTAGCAAGAAAGAACAATTATGACTTTGTTTCGTGCTTGACTTCTCCTATGTGGTAAAAAAATAACTAGAGTCCTGATACTCCAACCTCCTTTTCAGGTTAAGATTACAGGTATCAGTCACCATGCTCAACTGCCTTTTACAATTCCTACTGTAGTAAAATATCCCTGAATTATAGCCCTGCGTGTAATATCTTTGGTAGTAAATACAGATTGCTCCAATTTATACTGTAGTAAAACACACCTGAATTATTGCCCTGCTCCATGTTACCAACAATCTTAATGAAATTCCATCCCCACAAATGGGACAAAAGCAATATATACTCAGCACAATCTGTATTGCAAGTATAAACACAGCCAGTTTTTCACTGTCAATACAGTACTCAAATTACACAATACTTACACTAATATTCCCATGATCACCTCTTTGCCCATTACTATGAATACAGTAGATCCTGCCCCATTCCTGGTGGATAAAGAATGAAGTAGAGTGAATATTATTTATATATTGTAAAAATATAGTTTCACTAATCATTGTTTAAAAACTGCCTTATATTCAGAGAAAACAGATGTGATTAGTATACTCCAAAGGTTCTCATGTGCCTAAATTCACATGAGTGAACTTGAGTGTTTAAGAAAAAAAAAAAAAAAAAAAAAGGATTTTTCATGTAGCACATCTACATCAATCATATTAACTTAAGGAAAATGGTCTAATGTCATGGTCTTCTTGAAGGATCAATTATCCTTACCTTTGAAAGGCAGTCTGACTATTGGTATTATTGCATCTATACACATGGGTGGTACGATTCTACTTTAATACTAATGGAACATGAGATACCTCAACATTATCATTCAGCTCTCCCTAGTGTCCCATATTTTCAGAATCATCCTGGATGGCTGAGTGGTACACAGGTTTGATCATTAAAGGAGCCACAAAGTTTTAAGTTTGTCTGGTAACAACTATTTGTATCACTACATATACTCGGCTCTTATGTACCCATTTATTCTCTGGTGGTGGATGGTAGATCAGACATATATATGAAGAAGGAATGGAGGACAGAAATCAAGTTTGGGGTGATATTGTCTACTTGGTTTTTTGATATAAAGCCTAACTTACAAGATTATGAGATTATTTCCTTCATGTATTTAAGTGTGTTGCTTGTGAATCTGGTGACCACTGAAGTCACAAGTCAGTGCTGGTTTCCCTGGAATAGCAGTTCAGGACAGTTGTAGTCCACCACATGGGCTAGACACTGAAACCTGCTTTTATTCAAGAGAAGAAAAGGCATGCAATTGCACAATGTATCTTAAGCTGCTGTCTTATTTTTATGTATTTTGGAGATGGAGTTTCTCATTCCACCTATCTCTGCCTCTCAATGTTGAAGTTAGAAGTATATGCAACCATTATGTTTTTTCACTCGAGACAAGGTTCCTATATGATGCCCTGGCTGTCTTGAAACTTACTCTGTAGAACAGGCTGGCCTTTGAAGATCTTTCTGCCTCTGACTCTGCCTCCAAAGTACTGGTGTTAAAGGCATAATCCACAACCCAGCAATCTGGATTAATTTTCAAGAATTGTAAGGAGTGAATTGAGGTTATCATGGCTTTGAGGGAAGCAGTTTTCAAATTAATCAATTTATTCAATGTTTCCTTACCCCTCGTTCAAACAAACACCAATGTCTCCCATTTCTCTAAAGTTAAAATATTATTATGCTCTGTAAAACCAAAGAAAAAAAATTTAAGCAGGGTGAATAGGGTAACTGCCTTCCACATTTGTCATATATATCCCTCCTCCAACTAGAATGCTTTCCATTTGCAATGCTAAACTGACAACATATTCCTCTGTCTTAGATACCTACAAGCTTGTTTTTTGAACATGATAAAATATAAGCCGAAACATATATAATATTTTACTTTTACAAAAAAAGCCGCATGCATTTAGGTAGCTTTGTGTAGTGCATGTTTATAATTGAAGCAATTTTCAAATTAATCAATTTATTCAATGTTTCCTTACCCCGCCTTTCAAACAAACACCAATGCCTCCCATTTCTCTATGCAAGTTTATAATTGTAGCACTTGGAAATATGGACAGATGACTGCTAATACCTTCATCCGGGCTTTGCTACAAAGCAAGACACTGCCTCAAAACCAATAAGTATACATAAAGAGAATTAAATGTAACCATCTCATATTTAATTAGTGAAAAATACAAACCAGTGGGATGGTACATGCCTTGCTCAGTACTCAGAAGCTTGAGACAGGAGTCACAAATTCAAGGACAGAAAGGACTGTATTGCTAAGAGCCTATCTTGGCAAAAGAACAAATGAGATGAAAATAAACAATAAAACATACATTTACTTCACCAGAGTTGAAAAGAAGAAAATCATATCTTACCGTTCTGGTGAGCATCTGTTGCTGTGCTAAAACACTGACCACACACAATGCAGTCCAGAAAGGGGCTTACTTAGCTTATGCTCCAGGTCACTGTCCCTAATGAGAATTACAGCAGCGACTCAAGCAGGACAGTGGGAAGAAAATGTGGAGGAATGCAGGTGTCAGCTCATCTCTGGCTCTCTCACTTGCTCACAGTAAAGCTTAGCCAGTCCCCTTTGTTTACAGATAGCCCCTTGCACATGGACAGTTATAACAGCATAACTGCTGCCCATGTACAGGTTTACAGATTTTTTTTCTTGTCTTTGGCCAGCTGCAAGGCCTGTGTTAAGGCCAAGAGCTCAACTTCTCATGCTGAGTTTCCTTCTGGCAGGCTGCTGGCTCAAACTCTGCAGGTTTCATTCACATCCTTGTCCCAGTCCTTTCTTTACCTTTCACAAGGTTCCCATCAGTGAACCAAGTTAGTGTTTCCATGGCCAGAGGGAAGACTGTAAGGTCTTTGCAAACTCCTGTCTCTTTAATCAGCAGGTGATGACAGTCCCAAATTACTTGTTCTTCAGTCTTCTCAGGCAGAAGAGTGGCAGTTAGTGCATCAGTTATTCATGTGGGCATTGGACATCCATTGTTCTGTGGGCTGCCGGACAATGCTCTCCTGCTCACCAGTGCATGGGGGGCTATTGTAATTACTTTCTGCCCCTAAGTTAACATGTCAGAGTCTTTGATCAGTACAGCCATGGCAGCCATAGCTTTTAGACAGCCAGAACATCCACTGCCTACAGGATCAAGCTCCTTCCCTGTTTATCGGTTACTGATGGCTGTTCAGAGTCAAAACAAATCCAGGCTCCTACATTTGACAGGATGTCTCTTTTTAACAGAAGGTAAGGGCATCCTGGGATATCTAGGAACAAATGATATATCCCACCTGCATCAAGGATCACTGCCACCTGTATCCAGGCAACTCCCGTATCCTGCTAGTGGGCACTCAACTCCACTGTCCTATCTGGCGCAGGTATGGGAAACACCACCCTATCCAAGCCCATGGCATAGGGGATAAAGGCAAACAGGAACTACAGCCGGTTGCCTCACTGAGGCCATGCCTTCTCCATTTCTTGAGCTGACTCTCAGTCAGATCCTGGTGTCTGGCCACTGCTGGCCTGCCTTTTAATTGCTAATCTCATTAACACCTGCCAGAGGCCTTAAGGGGAGACCCACCCTGCTGAGCCTCTGCAGGTAGGCAGCCCTCTTTGGCAAAGGGAATGAATCACATTTCCTCAGCCTCTTTTTGGATTCATCCATGGCAATACTTATACATCAAGCACCACTGTGCAACAGGAAAACACAGCTCTCTCACGCTAGAGCTGACATTCAGATGGCAGGAACATTTAAGTGCTAAGGGATGCCTTGTTCTTGCCTTCTTTTGATCTACTGGGGCACTTTCGATTGGTACACACCACCTAGTTCACCTAAATAGGAGATGAGGGAAGAATTTAAAGGGATAAGTACTTGAACCTGATAGACAGGGACTGAGGGCTCTACAGAGGTGAGATGACTTTTGCACAGAGAGGTTGAGTTTGGAGGCTCAGCAGCAGAGCACTGCCCTAGCACCTGTGAGGCCCTCAGTTTGACCCTAAGCTTCTCCATCTCCTTGGCCTCTTCCTCACCCATGCCTAATTCCACTCTAATGCTGATGGATATTTGTGTTGTTCCAGTTTGTGGCTACTATGAACAGAACTCGTGGGAACCTTCTAGCATGTTCCTCTTTCTCTCTTATTCTCCTCCCCCACCCCTCTGTCTCTCTGTGTATGTGTTTCAAACAAGCATTTATTGGGAGCAGGTCCCATAGCAGGAGTGGAAGTCAGAGACAAATTGAAGGAGCCAGGCAAGTGACCTTACTTTTTCACTGGCCCTCCATTAAGTTTTTACATTTTTGTGTAGACTTATGACTGTGCACTGATGGTTCCATTTGCCTGTTGATTTCACTGACAACTGACAAGTCTGCAACCTTTCCACTTGCTCAAAAGAGCCCACGGTTTCTGAAATGTCTGCCTGAGCCCTTGATCGGTTTTTACTGGGCTGTCTTTTTCTACTGGTTTGCACTTGTTTCCTACTTTGGCTACAGGCCCTATGTCTGCTTTATATACCAACAGTTTCATTCCTTACTGTGTTGCCTTTCTGGACAATTTTAAGTGTCTTCTATTGGAGAGAATTCTTAACTTCCAGAAAGTTCAATTTGTGATGGAGATATATGTAGCTCAGTGTTTAGAGAGTGCTTGCCTAACATGCATGAGACCCTGGGCTCTATTCCTGGCTCTCCAGAAACTGGGTATGTATGGTGGTGTTTACCTATCATCCCAGTATTTGGGAGGTAGAGGCAGGAAGATCAGAGGTTCAAGGTCATCCTCAGCTACACAGCTACATAGCAAGTTCAAGGCTAGCCTGTTTTTGGAGACCCTATCTCAAAAAGTAACCAAGTAAGCAGAAAGATGAGAGATTGGTTTCCAGACTCCACAGGGTGAGCTTACTACCACATGTAACTCCAGGTGTTGTAGGGGTTCTGATGGCTTTTTTTTTTTTTTTTTTTTTTTTTTTTGGAGGGAACCTATATGTGCTTGTACAAACACACAGTCATATACATACAAAAGAAAAATAAATATTAAAAGCAAACTAATCTATCAATATTTTAAAAAGGTTGCCTTCATGACCTTTTTTTTCCCTCATGTCTTACTTTACACAGCCTTTTCCTACCAGGATAGTAGTAGATGACTTTAATTCTAGCACTTGAGAGACCAGAGAATCTGTGATTTTGAGATCAGCCTGGTTGAACATAGTGATTACACATAAATCCTGTCTCAAAAAAAACAAAAACAAAACCAAAAAAACCCAAACAACAACAAAAGTCCCAACATCTTGCTTCTCAAGTCCAAGGTCATGAAGCTATTTCTGAGGAGTCAAACCCATAGCAAAGCTAATCTCAGCAGTGATTGAGTTACTGCCTAGAAAGTACCCTTCACTGAACCTGGATCTCAAGGATTCTGCTAGGCTGTCTGGTTAATGCACTGCAGGAGACTCCTGTCTCCATATTGTCCCACTCCTCTGTATTTGGAGAAAAAGTCATGTGCCACTGTCCCTGACCTTTTACCCAATGAGCCATCTCCAGCCACAGCTGTCCAGGTAGAGGGTCTACCTAAGGGCATGATGGTGAATAGTTTGGATCAAACAGCTGTTGCTGCCTCCAGCTATGTACTTATGTTTTGGGTATCACAAATTAGTTCTCCTGTAGGGTTCTTAGCCACATAGTGACATTTAGGAACTGGACACCTCAGAAAGACACCCAGGACAGATACCATGGGATTTGTTGGTACAATCGTGGCAGTGCCCTTCTTTTTGTCCTTACACCAGGGACCAGACCAGCATCTTGTCTTAGCTGCCTTGGGAAACCATCCCAATATTTGAGGCTCAGTAAGTGATATTCTCTGCCTTTGTGTGTCTGTGATGTGTGTGTGTGTGTGTGTGTTGGTGTGTGTGTGTGTGTGTGTGTGTGTATGGGTGTGTGTAGTATAAAGAATCACCCCATTCAAGTAAATGCAAAAAAATAGTCAGATCATCACACCACCCTAAACATGAACTTGGTAACTTTTATGTCAGCTGATTCATTGAGTGATGGACTACTACATTTACAAAGAATGTGGTCGTGGTGGACCTCTGCACAGAGAGAATGATGCAGTGTGTGAACATTAATGTTAGACTGACAGATGTATATTCCCTTTTTGCAGAAGAATCTCTCAACTTCTTGTTAATTTCAGAGGAAATAACTCCAATTTTGGCTATTGTGAGCTCTCAACATATCACTGGGTAGGGTTGGGGAGAAGACATTTCGTGCAAACCACATGTTGCATTCTCACCATGCATGTACAGTGACATGTGTGGCCACAAGACCTTAGCTGATACTAAGGAGTAGCAAATAACTGGAAATGATTTTTAACATGTACTTCTGCTTTAGATAATTTATACAATAACTTAGTCCTCAACATGGACTGTATTTAATGAAACAAATTCTCAAAAGCCCTCCATATGCCCTAACTGGTTACTTAGAGCTCTGTAGAGGACTGGACAGTAGAGCGAATTCAGCTCTTTGAGGTGTTTGTTTCTCTTTCGGGTGGTTTTAAGGTTTCAGACAAGCTTTAGTGCTCAGAGGAGCCTACTCTGGCTTGTGGCAGAACCCTTTCTTCAGACTTTACTTTCATAGCATCTATGACAATCACAACACTGAAGTTCATTTATGCACTTTCCTAAAGAAGAGAAGAGGGGGCCATGACTGCATGGGTGTGGGCCAATAAGTGCATCCCGAGATTCTATATTCTCACCTTATTAATATGAAGGCCATGCAGCTTTCAATTATTTGCTAAACTTGGTGATTTCCATTGCTACCTAACTACCCTCTAGAGCTTCTAGTTCCCCACAGGATGAAGTCCAAACTTATTAGTATGTTTGGAAAGCTTTGAAGAATTTTGTTTTTTTTTTAAATTAAGCCCTGAGGAATTTGAGCCTTGCATACCTGGGTTTTAGAAACAGAGTTTTAGCTCTGAAGTCTAAAAATTCACAGCATTTTGCTTCAGGTGAGAAACCTACCTCTAAGGTTGAATAAGACATATCAGCCACAGTCCCAAAGGAACACATAGGATTCACTTTTCAGAACAAATGCAGTTCTGCAGGGCTTGGGGCACCAAGGGCTGGCTCAGTGGTTAATGCCCTTAGAGGAAGCCTGGTTCAATTCCTAGCATCCACATGGTGGTTCACACCTACCTGTAATTCTTTTAACAGGAGACCTGATACCCTCTTCTGGGTCCTGAAGGCTCCTTTCACTCAGGAACAAATGCATGCACATTTACTAAATAAAAATTTTGGAAAGTAAAACTGAAACTTTGATACTATTATGTATATGAAGCTATAGTTTTTATTATGTATTTTTAGATAAATATTAAGAATTTAAAAATGGCTCTTCTCCTGTATTTCCTGGGTCATATGTCTCACACTAGGTACTCTGACCTTTTCAGAAGCTGCCCACATCCTTAAAATCTCCAGGATTTTGATATTACGTCCAGGGTAGCCTCACTAAAGTACCTAGTGTACATAGCATCTTCATGTGGAATTTCACTTGCCAAGTGTTCCTCAACACCACAAACTTGTAGCTAAGCCTATTTTTTGTCAAGAAAGAGCCTGGAATTGACTGTTTATCATGACAATCATTTAGCCACTTGTAGCTGGTGGCTTCTGTGTGTGGACTGGGAAGATACAGAACATACTTGTACAATTTCCACAAGGCAGTCTTGGCCTGGAAGTTCAGTGATAATGCCTGGCATGCAGCATTCCTCTCTATGCTTAGACTGCAGGCAGCTCTGTGGGATGGAGCCCTACTTTGCATGCTGCACTGCTTCCTCAGAAAAGGATAGGACTTGCTCCTTGCCTCTGCTTCCTCTTTGGGTGCTGACCAAGGGCATGTCAGGGTTCTCCAGAGCTACAGCTCCTCATCCTCTTCCAGGAAGTTCACATGTATCAAAGGTGACTCCATCCCTTGAGGCAACAATCACTACAGGATGGGAAACCCATGTGCCTTCTTCAGACCTGGGCTCCTGTTTCACCTTTCTGTCTCTGGGATCCAGGTTCTGCTATCACACCAAACCCTGATTCTGGCCCTCCTTGTTTTTCCAAAGTTTCCCTCTCTGTCTAGACCTCACAGGTAATCCATCAGTTTACACATCTTGCTCCGACCTACATTTCCTCCATTGCTTCTGCAGTACAATCCCCAAGAGCTCTGGATCCTTGGGCAAGCCCAGGTGCATGATATCAGCATGGCTCTACTCCTTTATTAATCATCTCTGGTAGAGGTGTTGACCTATGGCTCTGGGTCACATTATCTATGGGTGCCTCAAATGTTTCTTCCCACATCTCTTATCCCACTGATTGCTTAGCAAAGGTCCCAAATAATTACATAGACTACTAAGGGGAAACTCTCTTCTATCTGAACGTTACTTTCCTTTCCTGTTATTTTCGCCATGGGCTCTCACTCCTTTCCTGGGCTTCAGGAACCCAACACTAACGCTACCACCAACCATAATGCTCACCCTAACTCTAACCATACCTTAAACTGAACTCTCAATTTCAGAAATACATGACCCTACCTGGATGGCATAGCTCCATATTGGAGAGGGGGTGAATGGAAGGGGAGGTGGTCAGGGTGAATGTAAAGGGGGAGAGAATGTAAGAGGGAGGGAGGGTATCAAGTGAGGGATAGGAATCGACATGTAAAATAAACAATAATAATTTAAAAAAATTCAGTATGTAGGGACTCAGAATGTGCACAAGAGGATTAGTGGATCTAACAGAGATCTTGAGGTCTTTAGCTGAGGGAACTCTAGCAGAGGCCCAGTGATGGGTTTCAAGTATCCAGTTGGATGTTTTGTTTCATTTAAAAATTATTTATAATATGTAATATCCTACTTGAATATCTCTTGGTAGAAAATAAGAGGGCAACAATCTCATTGTAGATGGTTGTGAACTACCATCTGGTTGGTGGGAAGTAACTCATATCCTCTGTAAGTACAATCAGTGTGCTTGAACTTTTAGCCATCTATCCATTCCATTGTTGTGTTTGAAGAAAAGGCCTCATTATGTAATTTTGACTGGCCTGGAATTCATTGAGATTCATGCATTTGGCTCCTGAGTACTGCTGGACAGGATCTGTAGAAAGGGGAATTCTCCTCCACTGCTTTTGGGAGTTCAAACTTGTACAGCCATTTTCAAGATAGCTATGGCAGTTCCTCAGCAAGATGGGAATTGGTTTACCACAGGACCTGGCAATCCCACTCATAGCCATATACCCAAATTATCCACATTCATGCAACAAAGACAAGTGTTTAATTATATCTATAGCAGCATTATTTGTAATAGCAAGAAACTAGAAGCTACCCAGATGCCTCTCAACTGAAGAATGGATAAAGAACTTGTGGCACATCTACACAATGGACTACTAATAGACAGAAAAAATGGAATCTTGAAATGCACAGGGAAGTGGATGGCACTTGAAGAAATAATCATGAATGAGGTAACCCAGGCACAAAAAGTAGAATATGGTAGAGAGGGAGAGAACATAAAAGAGCAAGTCATTATTGGTTTGAAGAGAAAATTGAACCTAAAGTTATATCTAGAGACCAAGAAGTCTGACTCCAACTAACAATCTGAGCAACAGTGGAAAGGCTTCCATTATTGACCTTCCCTGAAAATTACATCAGCAACTAACTCGAGCGCTACATGGAGCCCTCATCTAGTCTCTGTAGAAAACAGAAGCAAAGACCCAGAAGTAAACACTGCGTCTAACTAGAATCCAGATGCAGAGAGAGAGAGGACAAGATCGAGTTGCAGAAACACATTGAGACAGCTGATCTGATGAAGGAGGAGCTAATAGGATCCCAGACTGATAGCTGTGAATCCAGCATGGAACTGACTCAGACCCCTGAGATGGGTATCAGCTAGAAGGTGTGAGCTGTCTAATGGAGTTCAGACAGTGGGACCTGGATGTATTCCTGGTGCACAAAAGGACCTTGAGGACACATTCCCCCAATCCAGGGATACCCCCTAAACCTAGACATAGAAGAGACATTCTAATCAACACTTCAAATGCGCTGTCAGAAATACATGACCCCACTTGGATGGCCTAGCCCTATGTGTTAATTGTGGGTGAATAGGATGGCAGGGTGGTCAGGGAGAATGTGAGGGGGCAACAGATGATAAGAGGAAGGGAAGGAATGAGGGAGATATAGGGAACAAGGATCTACATGTAAAAAATCATGAACTAATTTTAAAAAAATATCCGGCATGCATGGACTCAGGATGTTCCCAAGAGGATATGGGGATCTAACAAGTTTTTGGCGGTCTTTAGCTGAGGGAACTCTTGCAGAGGCCCAGTGATGGGTTTCAAGTAACCAGTAGGACATTTTATTTCATTTTTAAAAGTTATTTTGTCATATGTAGTACCCTACTTGAATGTCTGCTGGTAGAAAAGAAGAGGGCAACGGGTCTGATTGTAGATGGTCGTGAGCTACCATCTGGTTGGTGGGAGTTAACTCATATCCTCTGTAAGTACAGTCAGTGTGCTTTAATTTTCAGTCTTCTGCATGTTCCATTGTTGTGTTTTTAAGAAAGGGCCTCATTATGTATCTGTGACTGGCCTGGAATTCATTGAGATTCATGCTTTTGGCTCCTGAGTCCTGGGTTCAAAGGCATGAAACACCATGATCATCTCAGGAATAAAATTTTATATTGTTAACATAAATAAGCATTAGTTTAGTTAACATGGCTAGTGCTATGCATTCTGAGACAATAATTAATTTTTATTACATTTCTTATTCACACAAAATTGAGGTCGATTTTGTTTCTAAATTAAAAAGTAGTAAATTATGGGCTATAATTAGGGGTTATTGGCTACTGTCTAGAATTCCTGATACTAAGAGATGTAAGTTCAGCCTCTATTACCAACAAAGCAAAATAGGGCCTGAGTAGGTATCTCAGTCAATAAAGTACAAACACGAAGGACCTGAGATCAAGCAAAATGCTAAATCTAGAAGGGGATGATTAAAAGTTAAACTTGTGGGACATTTGATCATTATGTGAAAATAGGGTGCTTTTTACCTTGCCTGCCTAAGGCCCTTAATTGGTTTAATAAAAAGTTAAACGGCCAATTGCTCAAAAGGAATGGTTAGGCAGGATTGCTGGGCTGAGAGAAAAACTCAGGGGAATGAATCTAGGCCTGGAAGACAAGGAAGGAGCTGCGAATACAGAATAATAGACAATAGGCTAATAGACATTTGTTAAGGTATAGGAAATTGTTGGGAACAAGGTTAAGTTAAAGGCCAATCATTCATAATTTAGAAATGTCTGTGTCATTATTTGGGGATGGATTGTTCCAAGAAAATCTGACAAGAAAGTCCAACTACATATTAGCACTGGAAAGGTGAGAGAGATCTGTAAGGCTCAGTGGCAGAAAAGTTTACCTTCATAAATGTGAACCTGATAAATAAGAGGGACAATTGGAATTGAATTGACTTTGACATGTGATCTCTCTGTTGCTCTGTCACTGTCTATCTGTGCTTCTGTCTCTCTCTCCCCATAACATAAACACACACACACACACACACACACACACACACACACACACACACACACATACACACAGTAAACAAACAGATATATTCCATATTGTATTATGGTTGGGTGTCTTCACATATTCTGTCCCTGTCCTGTGCACTTTCTGTTTGTTTACTTGAGAAAGTGTTTCCCTGTGTAGCCCTGCCTGTCCCCAATCGCACTCTGTGTACAAGGCTGGTCAAAAAATGAAGTGATGCCTACCTCAGCATCCCTTAATAAAAACTGGCTCCTTATTTAGAATTAAGGCAAAAGTTCTCAGGTTTTTCAAATTGATAAATACAAGTGAGTTGACACTGCATAGTCTGAACACATATTACCTGCAAAAGCAACATATGTAGTGCCACAATACTCTGCAATGACTCAGAAAATACACTTTGAAATTGACACACTACATCTTTTTCAAAACTTGAATCAGAAGTTAGTTCCAATTTTTTCATACACAATATGATTTGTTTATTAATATTGACAAACTCTTCATTCCTAATCTCTTAAAACAATCAAAATTATTATGAGATACATAAATTCCAATAAACTTTTATGGGGAATTGAATGCAGCAGCATACCTTATTTGCCTCAATGTTGCCACATGTTGTTGGAACAGGTTCAGCTTCTCTACGGTTGGGTCAGAGGTGATATGCACATCATACATAGGCCTATGAAGAAGTTTACAGAGTTCCTCATATTATTATAAGAGTAGTTTATGTTTATGAATTCTCTCTTTTTTACATTTTTTGAGATATTCTACTTGAGTGTCCAATTCTTTTCTAGTTAATGGAGTCTTGTCTATTTCTTTTTTTATGATTATAGTAAGGTGCATGGATGGTAATGGAACTACAAAATAATAGCAATGCCAAATGGTTAAATTGACATACAAGGCAGTTTAAGCCTCGGGTGGTGGCACAATTTTTTAAATGTAGCACTTGGGAGACAGAAGGGAAGTGGTTATCTGTGAGTTGGAGACCACCCTTGAATACAAACTATGGGCTAAGATGGGCAGGGCTATTACACAGAGATAAACTGCCAAAAATGTAGATTATGCAAAACAGAAAATAATGAAAAAAAGGATCACCTAATACTTCTAGCAAGAAAGAACAATTATGACTTTGTTTCGTGCTTGACTTCTGCTATGTGGCAAAGAAATACCTCAGGGTCCTGATACTCCAACCTCATTTTCTGGTTAAGTTTACAGGTATCAGTCAACATGCTCAACTTCCTTTTACAATTCCTACTGTAGTAAAATATCCCTGAAGTATACCCTGTGTGTAATATCTTTGGTTGTAAATAGAGACTGCTCCAATTTATACTGTAGTAAAACACCACTGAATTATTGCCCTGCTCCAAGTTAACAACAATCTTAATGAAATTCCATCCCCACAAATGGGACAAAAGCAATATGTACTCAGCACAATCTGTATTGCAAGTATAAACACAGCCAGTTTTTCACTTTCAATACAGAACTCAAATTACACAGTACTTACTCTAATATTCCCATGATCACTTCTTTGCCCATTACTATGAATATAGTAGATCCTGCCCCATTCCTAGTATATTAAGAAGGCAGTAGAGTGAGTATTATTTATATATTGTAAAATATAGTTTCACTAATCATTGTTTAAAAATTGACTTATATTCAGGGAAAAAAGATGTGATTAGCATACTCCAAAGGTTCTCATGTGCCTAAATTCACATGAGTGAACTTGAGTGTTTAAGAAAAAAAAAAGTATTTTTTATTTAGCACATCTACATCATTTATATTAACTTAAGGAAAATGCTCTAATGTCATGGTCTTCTTGAAGGATCAATTATCCTTACCTTTGAAAGGCAGTCTGACTGCTAGTGTTATTCCATCTACAGACATGGGTGGTATGCTTCTACTTTAATAGTAATTGGAACATGAGATACCTCAACATTATCACTCAGCTCTCCCTAGTGTCCCATATTTTCAGAATCATCCTGGATGGCTGAGTGGTACACAGGTTTGATCATTAAAGGAGCCACAAAGTTTTAAGTTTGTCTGGTAACAACTATTTGTATCACTACATATACTCGGCTCTTATGTACCCATTTATTCTCTGGTGGTGGATGGTAGATCAGACATATATATGAAGAAGGAATGGAGGACAGAAATCAAGTTTGGGGTGATATTGTCTACTTGGTTTTTTGATATAAAGCCTAACTTACAAGATTATGAGATTATTTCCTTCATGTATTTAAGTGTGTTGCTTGTGAATCTGGTGACCACTGAAGTCACAAGTCAGTGCTGGTTTCCCTGGAATAGCAGTTCAGGACAGTTGTAGTCCACCACATGGGCTAGACACTGAAACCTGCTTTTATTCAAGAGAAGAAAAGGCATGCAATTGCACAATGTATCTTAAGCTGCTGTCTTATTTTTATGTATTTTGGAGATGGAGTTTCTCATTCCACCTATCTCTGCCTCTCAATGTTGAAGTTAGAAGTATATGCAACCATTATGTTTTTTCACTCGAGACAAGGTTCCTATATGATGCCCTGGCTGTCTTGAAACTTACTCTGTAGAACAGGCTGGCCTTTGAAGATCTTTCTGCCTCTGACTCTGCCTCCAAAGTACTGGTGTTAAAGGCATAATCCACAACCCAGCAATCTGGATTAATTTTCAAGAATTGTAAGGAGTGAATTGAGGTTATCATGGCTTTGAGGGAAGCAGTTTTCAAATTAATCAATTTATTCAATGTTTCCTTACCCCTCGTTCAAACAAACACCAATGTCTCCCATTTCTCTAAAGTTAAAATATTATTATGCTCTGTAAAACCAAAGAAAAAAAATTTAAGCAGGGTGAATAGGGTAACTGCCTTCCACATTTGTCATATATATCCCTCCTCCAACTAGAATGCTTTCCATTTGCAATGCTAAACTGACAACATATTCCTCTGTCTTAGATACCTACAAGCTTGTTTTTTGAACATGATAAAATATAAGCCGAAACATATATAATATTTTACTTTTACAAAAAAAGCCGCATGCATTTAGGTAGCTTTGTGTAGTGCATGTTTATAATTGAAGCAATTTTCAAATTAATCAATTTATTCAATGTTTCCTTACCCCGCCTTTCAAACAAACACCAATGCCTCCCATTTCTCTATGCAAGTTTATAATTGTAGCACTTGGAAATATGGACAGATGACTGCTAATACCTTCATCCGGGCTTTGCTACAAAGCAAGACACTGCCTCAAAACCAATAAGTATACATAAAGAGAATTAAATGTAACCATCTCATATTTAATTAGTGAAAAATACAAACCAGTGGGATGGTACATGCCTTGCTCAGTACTCAGAAGCTTGAGACAGGAGTCACAAATTCAAGGACAGAAAGGACTGTATTGCTAAGAGCCTATCTTGGCAAAAGAACAAATGAGATGAAAATAAACAATAAAACATACATTTACTTCACCAGAGTTGAAAAGAAGAAAATCATATCTTACCGTTCTGGTGAGCATCTGTTGCTGTGCTAAAACACTGACCACACACAATGCAGTCCAGAAAGGGGCTTACTTAGCTTATGCTCCAGGTCACTGTCCCTAATGAGAATTACAGCAGCGACTCAAGCAGGACAGTGGGAAGAAAATGTGGAGGAATGCAGGTGTCAGCTCATCTCTGGCTCTCTCACTTGCTCACAGTAAAGCTTAGCCAGTCCCCTTTGTTTACAGATAGCCCCTTGCAC
Organism: Phodopus roborovskii; assembly: GCF_943737965.1. Classification (NCBI taxonomy): domain Eukaryota; kingdom Metazoa; phylum Chordata; class Mammalia; order Rodentia; family Cricetidae; genus Phodopus; species Phodopus roborovskii. The sequence continues at coordinate 50,770 of NW_026126973.1, forward strand.
ATGGACAGTTATAACAGCATAACTGCTGCCCATGTACAGGTTTACAGATTTTTTTTCTTGTCTTTGGCCAGCTGCAAGGCCTGTGTTAAGGCCAAGAGCTCAACTTCTCATGCTGAGTTTCCTTCTGGCAGGCTGCTGGCTCAAACTCTGCAGGTTTCATTCACATCCTTGTCCCAGTCCTTTCTTTACCTTTCACAAGGTTCCCATCAGTGAACCAAGTTAGTGTTTCCATGGCCAGAGGGAAGACTGTAAGGTCTTTGCAAACTCCTGTCTCTTTAATCAGCAGGTGATGACAGTCCCAAATTACTTGTTCTTCAGTCTTCTCAGGCAGAAGAGTGGCAGTTAGTGCATCAGTTATTCATGTGGGCATTGGACATCCATTGTTCTGTGGGCTGCCGGACAATGCTCTCCTGCTCACCAGTGCATGGGGGGCTATTGTAATTACTTTCTGCCCCTAAGTTAACATGTCAGAGTCTTTGATCAGTACAGCCATGGCAGCCATAGCTTTTAGACAGCCAGAACATCCACTGCCTACAGGATCAAGCTCCTTCCCTGTTTATCGGTTACTGATGGCTGTTCAGAGTCAAAACAAATCCAGGCTCCTACATTTGACAGGATGTCTCTTTTTAACAGAAGGTAAGGGCATCCTGGGATATCTAGGAACAAATGATATATCCCACCTGCATCAAGGATCACTGCCACCTGTATCCAGGCAACTCCCGTATCCTGCTAGTGGGCACTCAACTCCACTGTCCTATCTGGCGCAGGTATGGGAAACACCACCCTATCCAAGCCCATGGCATAGGGGATAAAGGCAAACAGGAACTACAGCCGGTTGCCTCACTGAGGCCATGCCTTCTCCATTTCTTGAGCTGACTCTCAGTCAGATCCTGGTGTCTGGCCACTGCTGGCCTGCCTTTTAATTGCTAATCTCATTAACACCTGCCAGAGGCCTTAAGGGGAGACCCACCCTGCTGAGCCTCTGCAGGTAGGCAGCCCTCTTTGGCAAAGGGAATGAATCACATTTCCTCAGCCTCTTTTTGGATTCATCCATGGCAATACTTATACATCAAGCACCACTGTGCAACAGGAAAACACAGCTCTCTCACGCTAGAGCTGACATTCAGATGGCAGGAACATTTAAGTGCTAAGGGATGCCTTGTTCTTGCCTTCTTTTGATCTACTGGGGCACTTTCGATTGGTACACACCACCTAGTTCACCTAAATAGGAGATGAGGGAAGAATTTAAAGGGATAAGTACTTGAACCTGATAGACAGGGACTGAGGGCTCTACAGAGGTGAGATGACTTTTGCACAGAGAGGTTGAGTTTGGAGGCTCAGCAGCAGAGCACTGCCCTAGCACCTGTGAGGCCCTCAGTTTGACCCTAAGCTTCTCCATCTCCTTGGCCTCTTCCTCACCCATGCCTAATTCCACTCTAATGCTGATGGATATTTGTGTTGTTCCAGTTTGTGGCTACTATGAACAGAACTCGTGGGAACCTTCTAGCATGTTCCTCTTTCTCTCTTATTCTCCTCCCCCACCCCTCTGTCTCTCTGTGTATGTGTTTCAAACAAGCATTTATTGGGAGCAGGTCCCATAGCAGGAGTGGAAGTCAGAGACAAATTGAAGGAGCCAGGCAAGTGACCTTACTTTTTCACTGGCCCTCCATTAAGTTTTTACATTTTTGTGTAGACTTATGACTGTGCACTGATGGTTCCATTTGCCTGTTGATTTCACTGACAACTGACAAGTCTGCAACCTTTCCACTTGCTCAAAAGAGCCCACGGTTTCTGAAATGTCTGCCTGAGCCCTTGATCGGTTTTTACTGGGCTGTCTTTTTCTACTGGTTTGCACTTGTTTCCTACTTTGGCTACAGGCCCTATGTCTGCTTTATATACCAACAGTTTCATTCCTTACTGTGTTGCCTTTCTGGACAATTTTAAGTGTCTTCTATTGGAGAGAATTCTTAACTTCCAGAAAGTTCAATTTGTGATGGAGATATATGTAGCTCAGTGTTTAGAGAGTGCTTGCCTAACATGCATGAGACCCTGGGCTCTATTCCTGGCTCTCCAGAAACTGGGTATGTATGGTGGTGTTTACCTATCATCCCAGTATTTGGGAGGTAGAGGCAGGAAGATCAGAGGTTCAAGGTCATCCTCAGCTACACAGCTACATAGCAAGTTCAAGGCTAGCCTGTTTTTGGAGACCCTATCTCAAAAAGTAACCAAGTAAGCAGAAAGATGAGAGATTGGTTTCCAGACTCCACAGGGTGAGCTTACTACCACATGTAACTCCAGGTGTTGTAGGGGTTCTGATGGCTTTTTTTTTTTTTTTTTTTTTTTTTTTTTGGAGGGAACCTATATGTGCTTGTACAAACACACAGTCATATACATACAAAAGAAAAATAAATATTAAAAGCAAACTAATCTATCAATATTTTAAAAAGGTTGCCTTCATGACCTTTTTTTTCCCTCATGTCTTACTTTACACAGCCTTTTCCTACCAGGATAGTAGTAGATGACTTTAATTCTAGCACTTGAGAGACCAGAGAATCTGTGATTTTGAGATCAGCCTGGTTGAACATAGTGATTACACATAAATCCTGTCTCAACAAAAACAAAAACAAAACCAAAAAAACCCAAACAACAACAAAAGTCCCAACATCTTGCTTCTCAAGTCCAAGGTCATGAAGCTATTTCTGAGGAGTCAAACCCATAGCAAAGCTAATCTCAGCAGTGATTGAGTTACTGCCTAGAAAGTACCCTTCACTGAACCTGGATCTCAAGGATTCTGCTAGGCTGTCTGGTTAATGCACTGCAGGAGACTCCTGTCTCCATATTGTCCCACTCCTCTGTATTTGGAGAAAAAGTCATGTGCCACTGTCCCTGACCTTTTACCCAATGAGCCATCTCCAGCCACAGCTGTCCAGGTAGAGGGTCTACCTAAGGGCATGATGGTGAATAGTTTGGATCAAACAGCTGTTGCTGCCTCCAGCTATGTACTTATGTTTTGGGTATCACAAATTAGTTCTCCTGTAGGGTTCTTAGCCACATAGTGACATTTAGGAACTGGACACCTCAGAAAGACACCCAGGACAGATACCATGGGATTTGTTGGTACAATCGTGGCAGTGCCCTTCTTTTTGTCCTTACACCAGGGACCAGACCAGCATCTTGTCTTAGCTGCCTTGGGAAACCATCCCAATATTTGAGGCTCAGTAAGTGATATTCTCTGCCTTTGTGTGTCTGTGATGTGTGTGTGTGTGTGTGTGTTGGTGTGTGTGTGTGTGTGTGTGTGTGTATGGGTGTGTGTAGTATAAAGAATCACCCCATTCAAGTAAATGCAAAAAAATAGTCAGATCATCACACCACCCTAAACATGAACTTGGTAACTTTTATGTCAGCTGATTCATTGAGTGATGGACTACTACATTTACAAAGAATGTGGTCGTGGTGGACCTCTGCACAGAGAGAATGATGCAGTGTGTGAACATTAATGTTAGACTGACAGATGTATATTCCCTTTTTGCAGAAGAATCTCTCAACTTCTTGTTAATTTCAGAGGAAATAACTCCAATTTTGGCTATTGTGAGCTCTCAACATATCACTGGGTAGGGTTGGGGAGAAGACATTTCGTGCAAACCACATGTTGCATTCTCACCATGCATGTACAGTGACATGTGTGGCCACAAGACCTTAGCTGATACTAAGGAGTAGCAAATAACTGGAAATGATTTTTAACATGTACTTCTGCTTTAGATAATTTATACAATAACTTAGTCCTCAACATGGACTGTATTTAATGAAACAAATTCTCAAAAGCCCTCCATATGCCCTAACTGGTTACTTAGAGCTCTGTAGAGGACTGGACAGTAGAGCGAATTCAGCTCTTTGAGGTGTTTGTTTCTCTTTCGGGTGGTTTTAAGGTTTCAGACAAGCTTTAGTGCTCAGAGGAGCCTACTCTGGCTTGTGGCAGAACCCTTTCTTCAGACTTTACTTTCATAGCATCTATGACAATCACAACACTGAAGTTCATTTATGCACTTTCCTAAAGAAGAGAAGAGGGGGCCATGACTGCATGGGTGTGGGCCAATAAGTGCATCCCGAGATTCTATATTCTCACCTTATTAATATGAAGGCCATGCAGCTTTCAATTATTTGCTAAACTTGGTGATTTCCATTGCTACCTAACTACCCTCTAGAGCTTCTAGTTCCCCACAGGATGAAGTCCAAACTTATTAGTATGTTTGGAAAGCTTTGAAGAATTTTGTTTTTTTTTAAATTAAGCCCTGAGGAATTTGAGCCTTGCATACCTGGGTTTTAGAAACAGAGTTTTAGCTCTGAAGTCTAAAAATTCACAGCATTTTGCTTCAGGTGAGAAACCTACCTCTAAGGTTGAATAAGACATATCAGCCACAGTCCCAAAGGAACACATAGGATTCACTTTTCAGAACAAATGCAGTTCTGCAGGGCTTGGGGCACCAAGGGCTGGCTCAGTGGTTAATGCCCTTAGAGGAAGCCTGGTTCAATTCCTAGCATCCACATGGTGGTTCACACCTACCTGTAATTCTTTTAACAGGAGACCTGATACCCTCTTCTGGGTCCTGAAGGCTCCTTTCACTCAGGAACAAATGCATGCACATTTACTAAATAAAAATTTTGGAAAGTAAAACTGAAACTTTGATACTATTATGTATATGAAGCTATAGTTTTTATTATGTATTTTTAGATAAATATTAAGAATTTAAAAATGGCTCTTCTCCTGTATTTCCTGGGTCATATGTCTCACACTAGGTACTCTGACCTTTTCAGAAGCTGCCCACATCCTTAAAATCTCCAGGATTTTGATATTACGTCCAGGGTAGCCTCACTAAAGTACCTAGTGTACATAGCATCTTCATGTGGAATTTCACTTGCCAAGTGTTCCTCAACACCACAAACTTGTAGCTAAGCCTATTTTTTGTCAAGAAAGAGCCTGGAATTGACTGTTTATCATGACAATCATTTAGCCACTTGTAGCTGGTGGCTTCTGTGTGTGGACTGGGAAGATACAGAACATACTTGTACAATTTCCACAAGGCAGTCTTGGCCTGGAAGTTCAGTGATAATGCCTGGCATGCAGCATTCCTCTCTATGCTTAGACTGCAGGCAGCTCTGTGGGATGGAGCCCTACTTTGCATGCTGCACTGCTTCCTCAGAAAAGGATAGGACTTGCTCCTTGCCTCTGCTTCCTCTTTGGGTGCTGACCAAGGGCATGTCAGGGTTCTCCAGAGCTACAGCTCCTCATCCTCTTCCAGGAAGTTCACATGTATCAAAGGTGACTCCATCCCTTGAGGCAACAATCACTACAGGATGGGAAACCCATGTGCCTTCTTCAGACCTGGGCTCCTGTTTCACCTTTCTGTCTCTGGGATCCAGGTTCTGCTATCACACCAAACCCTGATTCTGGCCCTCCTTGTTTTTCCAAAGTTTCCCTCTCTGTCTAGACCTCACAGGTAATCCATCAGTTTACACATCTTGCTCCGACCTACATTTCCTCCATTGCTTCTGCAGTACAATCCCCAAGAGCTCTGGATCCTTGGGCAAGCCCAGGTGCATGATATCAGCATGGCTCTACTCCTTTATTAATCATCTCTGGTAGAGGTGTTGACCTATGGCTCTGGGTCACATTATCTATGGGTGCCTCAAATGTTTCTTCCCACATCTCTTATCCCACTGATTGCTTAGCAAAGGTCCCAAATAATTACATAGACTACTAAGGGGAAACTCTCTTCTATCTGAACGTTACTTTCCTTTCCTGTTATTTTCGCCATGGGCTCTCACTCCTTTCCTGGGCTTCAGGAACCCAACACTAACGCTACCACCAACCATAATGCTCACCCTAACTCTAACCATACCTTAAACTGAACTCTCAATTTCAGAAATACATGACCCTACCTGGATGGCATAGCTCCATATTGGAGAGGGGGTGAATGGAAGGGGAGGTGGTCAGGGTGAATGTAAAGGGGGAGAGAATGTAAGAGGGAGGGAGGGTATCAAGTGAGGGATAGGAATCGACATGTAAAATAAACAATAATAATTTAAAAAAAATTCAGTATGTAGGGACTCAGAATGTGCACAAGAGGATTAGTGGATCTAACAGAGATCTTGAGGTCTTTAGCTGAGGGAACTCTAGCAGAGGCCCAGTGATGGGTTTCAAGTATCCAGTTGGATGTTTTGTTTCATTTAAAAATTATTTATAATATGTAATATCCTACTTGAATATCTCTTGGTAGAAAATAAGAGGGCAACAATCTCATTGTAGATGGTTGTGAACTACCATCTGGTTGGTGGGAAGTAACTCATATCCTCTGTAAGTACAATCAGTGTGCTTGAACTTTTAGCCATCTATCCATTCCATTGTTGTGTTTGAAGAAAAGGCCTCATTATGTAATTTTGACTGGCCTGGAATTCATTGAGATTCATGCATTTGGCTCCTGAGTACTGCTGGACAGGATCTGTAGAAAGGGGAATTCTCCTCCACTGCTTTTGGGAGTTCAAACTTGTACAGCCATTTTCAAGATAGCTATGGCAGTTCCTCAGCAAGATGGGAATTGGTTTACCACAGGACCTGGCAATCCCACTCATAGCCATATACCCAAATTATCCACATTCATGCAACAAAGACAAGTGTTTAATTATATCTATAGCAGCATTATTTGTAATAGCAAGAAACTAGAAGCTACCCAGATGCCTCTCAACTGAAGAATGGATAAAGAACTTGTGGCACATCTACACAATGGACTACTAATAGACAGAAAAAATGGAATCTTGAAATGCACAGGGAAGTGGATGGCACTTGAAGAAATAATCATGAATGAGGTAACCCAGGCACAAAAAGTAGAATATGGTAGAGAGGGAGAGAACATAAAAGAGCAAGTCATTATTGGTTTGAAGAGAAAATTGAACCTAAAGTTATATCTAGAGACCAAGAAGTCTGACTCCAACTAACAATCTGAGCAACAGTGGAAAGGCTTCCATTATTGACCTTCCCTGAAAATTACATCAGCAACTAACTCGAGCGCTACATGGAGCCCTCATCTAGTCTCTGTAGAAAACAGAAGCAAAGACCCAGAAGTAAACACTGCGTCTAACTAGAATCCAGATGCAGAGAGAGAGAGGACAAGATCGAGTTGCAGAAACACATTGAGACAGCTGATCTGATGAAGGAGGAGCTAATAGGATCCCAGACTGATAGCTGTGAATCCAGCATGGAACTGACTCAGACCCCTGAGATGGGTATCAGCTAGAAGGTGTGAGCTGTCTAATGGAGTTCAGACAGTGGGACCTGGATGTATTCCTGGTGCACAAAAGGACCTTGAGGACACATTCCCCCAATCCAGGGATACCCCCTAAACCTAGACATAGAAGAGACATTCTAATCAACACTTCAAATGCGCTGTCAGAAATACATGACCCCACTTGGATGGCCTAGCCCTATGTGTTAATTGTGGGTGAATAGGATGGCAGGGTGGTCAGGGAGAATGTGAGGGGGCAACAGATGATAAGAGGAAGGGAAGGAATGAGGGAGATATAGGGAACAAGGATCTACATGTAAAAAATCATGAACTAATTTTAAAAAAATATCCGGCATGCATGGACTCAGGATGTTCCCAAGAGGATATGGGGATCTAACAAGTTTTTGGCGGTCTTTAGCTGAGGGAACTCTTGCAGAGGCCCAGTGATGGGTTTCAAGTAACCAGTAGGACATTTTATTTCATTTTTAAAAGTTATTTTGTCATATGTAGTACCCTACTTGAATGTCTGCTGGTAGAAAAGAAGAGGGCAACGGGTCTGATTGTAGATGGTCGTGAGCTACCATCTGGTTGGTGGGAGTTAACTCATATCCTCTGTAAGTACAGTCAGTGTGCTTTAATTTTCAGTCTTCTGCATGTTCCATTGTTGTGTTTTTAAGAAAGGGCCTCATTATGTATCTGTGACTGGCCTGGAATTCATTGAGATTCATGCTTTTGGCTCCTGAGTCCTGGGTTCAAAGGCATGAAACACCATGATCATCTCAGGAATAAAATTTTATATTGTTAACATAAATAAGCATTAGTTTAGTTAACATGGCTAGTGCTATGCATTCTGAGACAATAATTAATTTTTATTACATTTCTTATTCACACAAAATTGAGGTCGATTTTGTTTCTAAATTAAAAAGTAGTAAATTATGGGCTATAATTAGGGGTTATTGGCTACTGTCTAGAATTCCTGATACTAAGAGATGTAAGTTCAGCCTCTATTACCAACAAAGCAAAATAGGGCCTGAGTAGGTATCTCAGTCAATAAAGTACAAACACGAAGGACCTGAGATCAAGCAAAATGCTAAATCTAGAAGGGGATGATTAAAAGTTAAACTTGTGGGACATTTGATCATTATGTGAAAATAGGGTGCTTTTTACCTTGCCTGCCTAAGGCCCTTAATTGGTTTAATAAAAAGTTAAACGGCCAATTGCTCAAAAGGAATGGTTAGGCAGGATTGCTGGGCTGAGAGAAAAACTCAGGGGAATGAATCTAGGCCTGGACCCATGCCAGGAAGACAAGGAAGGAGCTGCGAATACAGAATAATAGACAATAGGCTAATAGACATTTGTTAAGGTATAGGAAATTGTTGGGAACAAGGTTAAGTTAAAGGCCAATCATTCATAATTTAGAAATGTCTGTGTCATTATTTGGGGATGGATTGTTCCAAGAAAATCTGACAAGAAAGTCCAACTACATATTAGCACTGGAAAGGTGAGAGAGATCTGTAAGGCTCAGTGGCAGAAAAGTCTAACTTCATAAATGTGAACCTGATAAATAAGAGGGACAATTGGAATTGAATTGACTTTGACATGTGATCTCTCTGTTGCTCTGTCACTGTCTATCTGTGCTTCTGTCTCTCTCTCCCCATAACATAAACACACACACACACACACACACACACACACACACACACACACACACATACACACAGTAAACAAACAGATATATTCCATATTGTATTATGGTTGGGTGTCTTCACATATTCTGTCCCTGTCCTGTGCACTTTCTGTTTGTTTACTTGAGAAAGTGTTTCCCTGTGTAGCCCTGCCTGTCCCCAATCGCACTCTGTGTACAAGGCTGGTCAAAAAATGAAGTGATGCCTACCTCAGCATCCCTTAATAAAAACTGGCTCCTTATTTAGAATTAAGGCAAAAGTTCTCAGGTTTTTCAAATTGATAAATACAAGTGAGTTGACACTGCATAGTCTGAACACATATTACCTGCAAAAGCAACATATGTAGTGCCACAATACTCTGCAATGACTCAGAAAATACACTTTGAAATTGACACACTACATCTTTTTCAAAACTTGAATCAGAAGTTAGTTCCAATTTTTTCATACACAATATGATTTGTTTATTAATATTGACAAACTCTTCATTCCTAATCTCTTAAAACAATCAAAATTATTATGAGATACATAAATTCCAATAAACTTTTATGGGGAATTGAATGCAGCAGCATACCTTATTTGCCTCAATGTTGCCACATGTTGTTGGAACAGGTTCAGCTTCTCTACGGTTGGGTCAGAGGTGATATGCACATCATACATAGGCCTATGAAGAAGTTTACAGAGTTCCTCATATTATTATAAGAGTAGTTTATGTTTATGAATTCTCTCTTTTTTACATTTTTTGAGATATTCTACTTGAGTGTCCAATTCTTTTCTAGTTAATGGAGTCTTGTCTATTTCTTTTTTTATGATTATAGTAAGGTGCATGGATGGTAATGGAACTACAAAATAATAGCAATGCCAAATGGTTAAATTGACATACAAGGCAGTTTAAGCCTCGGGTGGTGGCACAATTTTTTAAATGTAGCACTTGGGAGACAGAAGGGAAGTGGTTATCTGTGAGTTGGAGACCACCCTTGAATACAAACTATGGGCTAAGATGGGCAGGGCTATTACACAGAGATAAACTGCCAAAAATGTAGATTATGCAAAACAGAAAATAATGAAAAAAAGGATCACCTAATACTTCTAGCAAGAAAGAACAATTATGACTTTGTTTCGTGCTTGACTTCTGCTATGTGGCAAAGAAATACCTCAGGGTCCTGATACTCCAACCTCATTTTCTGGTTAAGTTTACAGGTATCAGTCAACATGCTCAACTTCCTTTTACAATTCCTACTGTAGTAAAATATCCCTGAAGTATACCCTGTGTGTAATATCTTTGGTTGTAAATAGAGACTGCTCCAATTTATACTGTAGTAAAACACCACTGAATTATTGCCCTGCTCCAAGTTAACAACAATCTTAATGAAATTCCATCCCCACAAATGGGACAAAAGCAATATGTACTCAGCACAATCTGTATTGCAAGTATAAACACAGCCAGTTTTTCACTTTCAATACAGAACTCAAATTACACAGTACTTACTCTAATATTCCCATGATCACTTCTTTGCCCATTACTATGAATATAGTAGATCCTGCCCCATTCCTAGTATATTAAGAAGGCAGTAGAGTGAGTATTATTTATATATTGTAAAATATAGTTTCACTAATCATTGTTTAAAAATTGACTTATATTCAGGGAAAAAAGATGTGATTAGCATACTCCAAAGGTTCTCATGTGCCTAAATTCACATGAGTGAACTTGAGTGTTTAAGAAAAAAAAAAAGTATTTTTTATTTAGCACATCTACATCATTTATATTAACTTAAGGAAAATGCTCTAATGTCATGGTCTTCTTGAAGGATCAATTATCCTTACCTTTGAAAGGCAGTCTGACTGCTAGTGTTATTCCATCTACAGACATGGGTGGTATGCTTCTACTTTAATAGTAATTGGAACATGAGATACCTCAACATTATCACTCAGCTCTCCCTAGTGTCCCATATTTTCAGAATCATCCTGGATGGCTGAGTGGTACACAGGTTTGATCATTAAAGGAGCCACAAAGTTTTAAGTTTGTCTGGTAACAACTATTTGTATCACTACATATACTCGGCTCTTATGTACCCATTTATTCTCTGGTGGTGGATGGTAGATCAGACATATATATGAAGAAGGAATGGAGGACAGAAATCAAGTTTGGGGTGATATTGTCTACTTGGTTTTTTGATATAAAGCCTAACTTACAAGATTATGAGATTATTTCCTTCATGTATTTAAGTGTGTTGCTTGTGAATCTGGTGACCACTGAAGTCACAAGTCAGTGCTGGTTTCCCTGGAATAGCAGTTCAGGACAGTTGTAGTCCACCACATGGGCTAGACACTGAAACCTGCTTTTATTCAAGAGAAGAAAAGGCATGCAATTGCACAATGTATCTTAAGCTGCTGTCTTATTTTTATGTATTTTGGAGATGGAGTTTCTCATTCCACCTATCTCTGCCTCTCAATGTTGAAGTTAGAAGTATATGCAACCATTATGTTTTTTCACTCGAGACAAGGTTCCTATATGATGCCCTGGCTGTCTTGAAACTTACTCTGTAGAACAGGCTGGCCTTTGAAGATCTTTCTGCCTCTGACTCTGCCTCCAAAGTACTGGTGTTAAAGGCATAATCCACAACCCAGCAATCTGGATTAATTTTCAAGAATTGTAAGGAGTGAATTGAGGTTATCATGGCTTTGAGGGAAGCAGTTTTCAAATTAATCAATTTATTCAATGTTTCCTTACCCCTCGTTCAAACAAACACCAATGTCTCCCATTTCTCTAAAGTTAAAATATTATTATGCTCTGTAAAACCAAAGAAAAAAAATTTAAGCAGGGTGAATAGGGTAACTGCCTTCCACATTTGTCATATATATCCCTCCTCCAACTAGAATGCTTTCCATTTGCAATGCTAAACTGACAACATATTCCTCTGTCTTAGATACCTACAAGCTTGTTTTTTGAACATGATAAAATATAAGCCGAAACATATATAATATTTTACTTTTACAAAAAAAGCCGCATGCATTTAGGTAGCTTTGTGTAGTGCATGTTTATAATTGAAGCAATTTTCAAATTAATCAATTTATTCAATGTTTCCTTACCCCGCCTTTCAAACAAACACCAATGCCTCCCATTTCTCTATGCAAGTTTATAATTGTAGCACTTGGAAATATGGACAGATGACTGCTAATACCTTCATCCGGGCTTTGCTACAAAGCAAGACACTGCCTCAAAACCAATAAGTATACATAAAGAGAATTAAATGTAACCATCTCATATTTAATTAGTGAAAAATACAAACCAGTGGGATGGTACATGCCTTGCTCAGTACTCAGAAGCTTGAGACAGGAGTCACAAATTCAAGGACAGAAAGGACTGTATTGCTAAGAGCCTATCTTGGCAAAAGAACAAATGAGATGAAAATAAACAATAAAACATACATTTACTTCACCAGAGTTGAAAAGAAGAAAATCATATCTTACCGTTCTGGTGAGCATCTGTTGCTGTGCTAAAACACTGACCACACACAATGCAGTCCAGAAAGGGGCTTACTTAGCTTATGCTCCAGGTCACTGTCCCTAATGAGAATTACAGCAGCGACTCAAGCAGGACAGTGGGAAGAAAATGTGGAGGAATGCAGGTGTCAGCTCATCTCTGGCTCTCTCACTTGCTCACAGTAAAGCTTAGCCAGTCCCCTTTGTTTACAGATAGCCCCTTGCACATGGACAGTTATAACAGCATAACTGCTGCCCATGTACAGGTTTACAGATTTTTTTTCTTGTCTTTGGCCAGCTGCAAGGCCTGTGTTAAGGCCAAGAGCTCAACTTCTCATGCTGAGTTTCCTTCTGGCAGGCTGCTGGCTCAAACTCTGCAGGTTTCATTCACATCCTTGTCCCAGTCCTTTCTTTACCTTTCACAAGGTTCCCATCAGTGAACCAAGTTAGTGTTTCCATGGCCAGAGGGAAGACTGTAAGGTCTTTGCAAACTCCTGTCTCTTTAATCAGCAGGTGATGACAGTCCCAAATTACTTGTTCTTCAGTCTTCTCAGGCAGAAGAGTGGCAGTTAGTGCATCAGTTATTCATGTGGGCATTGGACATCCATTGTTCTGTGGGCTGCCGGACAATGCTCTCCTGCTCACCAGTGCATGGGGGGCTATTGTAATTACTTTCTGCCCCTAAGTTAACATGTCAGAGTCTTTGATCAGTACAGCCATGGCAGCCATAGCTTTTAGACAGCCAGAACATCCACTGCCTACAGGATCAAGCTCCTTCCCTGTTTATCGGTTACTGATGGCTGTTCAGAGTCAAAACAAATCCAGGCTCCTACATTTGACAGGATGTCTCTTTTTAACAGAAGGTAAGGGCATCCTGGGATATCTAGGAACAAATGATATATCCCACCTGCATCAAGGATCACTGCCACCTGTATCCAGGCAACTCCCGTATCCTGCTAGTGGGCACTCAACTCCACTGTCCTATCTGGCGCAGGTATGGGAAACACCACCCTATCCAAGCCCATGGCATAGGGGATAAAGGCAAACAGGAACTACAGCCGGTTGCCTCACTGAGGCCATGCCTTCTCCATTTCTTGAGCTGACTCTCAGTCAGATCCTGGTGTCTGGCCACTGCTGGCCTGCCTTTTAATTGCTAATCTCATTAACACCTGCCAGAGGCCTTAAGGGGAGACCCACCCTGCTGAGCCTCTGCAGGTAGGCAGCCCTCTTTGGCAAAGGGAATGAATCACATTTCCTCAGCCTCTTTTTGGATTCATCCATGGCAATACTTATACATCAAGCACCACTGTGCAACAGGAAAACACAGCTCTCTCACGCTAGAGCTGACATTCAGATGGCAGGAACATTTAAGTGCTAAGGGATGCCTTGTTCTTGCCTTCTTTTGATCTACTGGGGCACTTTCGATTGGTACACACCACCTAGTTCACCTAAATAGGAGATGAGGGAAGAATTTAAAGGGATAAGTACTTGAACCTGATAGACAGGGACTGAGGGCTCTACAGAGGTGAGATGACTTTTGCACAGAGAGGTTGAGTTTGGAGGCTCAGCAGCAGAGCACTGCCCTAGCACCTGTGAGGCCCTCAGTTTGACCCTAAGCTTCTCCATCTCCTTGGCCTCTTCCTCACCCATGCCTAATTCCACTCTAATGCTGATGGATATTTGTGTTGTTCCAGTTTGTGGCTACTATGAACAGAACTCGTGGGAACCTTCTAGCATGTTCCTCTTTCTCTCTTATTCTCCTCCCCCACCCCTCTGTCTCTCTGTGTATGTGTTTCAAACAAGCATTTATTGGGAGCAGGTCCCATAGCAGGAGTGGAAGTCAGAGACAAATTGAAGGAGCCAGGCAAGTGACCTTACTTTTTCACTGGCCCTCCATTAAGTTTTTACATTTTTGTGTAGACTTATGACTGTGCACTGATGGTTCCATTTGCCTGTTGATTTCACTGACAACTGACAAGTCTGCAACCTTTCCACTTGCTCAAAAGAGCCCACGGTTTCTGAAATGTCTGCCTGAGCCCTTGATCGGTTTTTACTGGGCTGTCTTTTTCTACTGGTTTGCACTTGTTTCCTACTTTGGCTACAGGCCCTATGTCTGCTTTATATACCAACAGTTTCATTCCTTACTGTGTTGCCTTTCTGGACAATTTTAAGTGTCTTCTATTGGAGAGAATTCTTAACTTCCAGAAAGTTCAATTTGTGATGGAGATATATGTAGCTCAGTGTTTAGAGAGTGCTTGCCTAACATGCATGAGACCCTGGGCTCTATTCCTGGCTCTCCAGAAACTGGGTATGTATGGTGGTGTTTACCTATCATCCCAGTATTTGGGAGGTAGAGGCAGGAAGATCAGAGGTTCAAGGTCATCCTCAGCTACACAGCTACATAGCAAGTTCAAGGCTAGCCTGTTTTTGGAGACCCTATCTCAAAAAGTAACCAAGTAAGCAGAAAGATGAGAGATTGGTTTCCAGACTCCACAGGGTGAGCTTACTACCACATGTAACTCCAGGTGTTGTAGGGGTTCTGATGGCTTTTTTTTTTTTTTTTTTTTTTTTGGAGGGAACCTATATGTGCTTGTACAAACACACAGTCATATACATACAAAAGAAAAATAAATATTAAAAGCAAACTAATCTATCAATATTTTAAAAAGGTTGCCTTCATGACCTTTTTTTTCCCTCATGTCTTACTTTACACAGCCTTTTCCTACCAGGATAGTAGTAGATGACTTTAATTCTAGCACTTGAGAGACCAGAGAATCTGTGATTTTGAGATCAGCCTGGTTGAACATAGTGATTACACATAAATCCTGTCTCAAAAAAACAAAAACAAAACCAAAAAAACCCAAACAACAACAAAAGTCCCAACATCTTGCTTCTCAAGTCCAAGGTCATGAAGCTATTTCTGAGGAGTCAAACCCATAGCAAAGCTAATCTCAGCAGTGATTGAGTTACTGCCTAGAAAGTACCCTTCACTGAACCTGGATCTCAAGGATTCTGCTAGGCTGTCTGGTTAATGCACTGCAGGAGACTCCTGTCTCCATATTGTCCCACTCCTCTGTATTTGGAGAAAAAGTCATGTGCCACTGTCCCTGACCTTTTACCCAATGAGCCATCTCCAGCCACAGCTGTCCAGGTAGAGGGTCTACCTAAGGGCATGATGGTGAATAGTTTGGATCAAACAGCTGTTGCTGCCTCCAGCTATGTACTTATGTTTTGGGTATCACAAATTAGTTCTCCTGTAGGGTTCTTAGCCACATAGTGACATTTAGGAACTGGACACCTCAGAAAGACACCCAGGACAGATACCATGGGATTTGTTGGTACAATCGTGGCAGTGCCCTTCTTTTTGTCCTTACACCAGGGACCAGACCAGCATCTTGTCTTAGCTGCCTTGGGAAACCATCCCAATATTTGAGGCTCAGTAAGTGATATTCTCTGCCTTTGTGTGTCTGTGATGTGTGTGTGTGTGTGTGTGTTGGTGTGTGTGTGTGTGTGTGTGTGTGTATGGGTGTGTGTAGTATAAAGAATCACCCCATTCAAGTAAATGCAAAAAAATAGTCAGATCATCACACCACCCTAAACATGAACTTGGTAACTTTTATGTCAGCTGATTCATTGAGTGATGGACTACTACATTTACAAAGAATGTGGTCGTGGTGGACCTCTGCACAGAGAGAATGATGCAGTGTGTGAACATTAATGTTAGACTGACAGATGTATATTCCCTTTTTGCAGAAGAATCTCTCAACTTCTTGTTAATTTCAGAGGAAATAACTCCAATTTTGGCTATTGTGAGCTCTCAACATATCACTGGGTAGGGTTGGGGAGAAGACATTTCGTGCAAACCACATGTTGCATTCTCACCATGCATGTACAGTGACATGTGTGGCCACAAGACCTTAGCTGATACTAAGGAGTAGCAAATAACTGGAAATGATTTTTAACATGTACTTCTGCTTTAGATAATTTATACAATAACTTAGTCCTCAACATGGACTGTATTTAATGAAACAAATTCTCAAAAGCCCTCCATATGCCCTAACTGGTTACTTAGAGCTCTGTAGAGGACTGGACAGTAGAGCGAATTCAGCTCTTTGAGGTGTTTGTTTCTCTTTCGGGTGGTTTTAAGGTTTCAGACAAGCTTTAGTGCTCAGAGGAGCCTACTCTGGCTTGTGGCAGAACCCTTTCTTCAGACTTTACTTTCATAGCATCTATGACAATCACAACACTGAAGTTCATTTATGCACTTTCCTAAAGAAGAGAAGAGGGGGCCATGACTGCATGGGTGTGGGCCAATAAGTGCATCCCGAGATTCTATATTCTCACCTTATTAATATGAAGGCCATGCAGCTTTCAATTATTTGCTAAACTTGGTGATTTCCATTGCTACCTAACTACCCTCTAGAGCTTCTAGTTCCCCACAGGATGAAGTCCAAACTTATTAGTATGTTTGGAAAGCTTTGAAGAATTTTGTTTTTTTTTAAATTAAGCCCTGAGGAATTTGAGCCTTGCATACCTGGGTTTTAGAAACAGAGTTTTAGCTCTGAAGTCTAAAAATTCACAGCATTTTGCTTCAGGTGAGAAACCTACCTCTAAGGTTGAATAAGACATATCAGCCACAGTCCCAAAGGAACACATAGGATTCACTTTTCAGAACAAATGCAGTTCTGCAGGGCTTGGGGCACCAAGGGCTGGCTCAGTGGTTAATGCCCTTAGAGGAAGCCTGGTTCAATTCCTAGCATCCACATGGTGGTTCACACCTACCTGTAATTCTTTTAACAGGAGACCTGATACCCTCTTCTGGGTCCTGAAGGCTCCTTTCACTCAGGAACAAATGCATGCACATTTACTAAATAAAAATTTTGGAAAGTAAAACTGAAACTTTGATACTATTATGTATATGAAGCTATAGTTTTTATTATGTATTTTTAGATAAATATTAAGAATTTAAAAATGGCTCTTCTCCTGTATTTCCTGGGTCATATGTCTCACACTAGGTACTCTGACCTTTTCAGAAGCTGCCCACATCCTTAAAATCTCCAGGATTTTGATATTACGTCCAGGGTAGCCTCACTAAAGTACCTAGTGTACATAGCATCTTCATGTGGAATTTCACTTGCCAAGTGTTCCTCAACACCACAAACTTGTAGCTAAGCCTATTTTTTGTCAAGAAAGAGCCTGGAATTGACTGTTTATCATGACAATCATTTAGCCACTTGTAGCTGGTGGCTTCTGTGTGTGGACTGGGAAGATACAGAACATACTTGTACAATTTCCACAAGGCAGTCTTGGCCTGGAAGTTCAGTGATAATGCCTGGCATGCAGCATTCCTCTCTATGCTTAGACTGCAGGCAGCTCTGTGGGATGGAGCCCTACTTTGCATGCTGCACTGCTTCCTCAGAAAAGGATAGGACTTGCTCCTTGCCTCTGCTTCCTCTTTGGGTGCTGACCAAGGGCATGTCAGGGTTCTCCAGAGCTACAGCTCCTCATCCTCTTCCAGGAAGTTCACATGTATCAAAGGTGACTCCATCCCTTGAGGCAACAATCACTACAGGATGGGAAACCCATGTGCCTTCTTCAGACCTGGGCTCCTGTTTCACCTTTCTGTCTCTGGGATCCAGGTTCTGCTATCACACCAAACCCTGATTCTGGCCCTCCTTGTTTTTCCAAAGTTTCCCTCTCTGTCTAGACCTCACAGGTAATCCATCAGTTTACACATCTTGCTCCGACCTACATTTCCTCCATTGCTTCTGCAGTACAATCCCCAAGAGCTCTGGATCCTTGGGCAAGCCCAGGTGCATGATATCAGCATGGCTCTACTCCTTTATTAATCATCTCTGGTAGAGGTGTTGACCTATGGCTCTGGGTCACATTATCTATGGGTGCCTCAAATGTTTCTTCCCACATCTCTTATCCCACTGATTGCTTAGCAAAGGTCCCAAATAATTACATAGACTACTAAGGGGAAACTCTCTTCTATCTGAACGTTACTTTCCTTTCCTGTTATTTTCGCCATGGGCTCTCACTCCTTTCCTGGGCTTCAGGAACCCAACACTAACGCTACCACCAACCATAATGCTCACCCTAACTCTAACCATACCTTAAACTGAACTCTCAATTTCAGAAATACATGACCCTACCTGGATGGCATAGCTCCATATTGGAGAGGGGGTGAATGGAAGGGGAGGTGGTCAGGGTGAATGTAAAGGGGGAGAGAATGTAAGAGGGAGGGAGGGTATCAAGTGAGGGATAGGAATCGACATGTAAAATAAACAATAATAATTTAAAAAAATTCAGTATGTAGGGACTCAGAATGTGCACAAGAGGATTAGTGGATCTAACAGAGATCTTGAGGTCTTTAGCTGAGGGAACTCTAGCAGAGGCCCAGTGATGGGTTTCAAGTATCCAGTTGGATGTTTTGTTTCATTTAAAAATTATTTATAATATGTAATATCCTACTTGAATATCTCTTGGTAGAAAATAAGAGGGCAACAATCTCATTGTAGATGGTTGTGAACTACCATCTGGTTGGTGGGAAGTAACTCATATCCTCTGTAAGTACAATCAGTGTGCTTGAACTTTTAGCCATCTATCCATTCCATTGTTGTGTTTGAAGAAAAGGCCTCATTATGTAATTTTGACTGGCCTGGAATTCATTGAGATTCATGCATTTGGCTCCTGAGTACTGCTGGACAGGATCTGTAGAAAGGGGAATTCTCCTCCACTGCTTTTGGGAGTTCAAACTTGTACAGCCATTTTCAAGATAGCTATGGCAGTTCCTCAGCAAGATGGGAATTGGTTTACCACAGGACCTGGCAATCCCACTCA
Organism: Phodopus roborovskii; assembly: GCF_943737965.1. Taxonomy (NCBI): domain Eukaryota; kingdom Metazoa; phylum Chordata; class Mammalia; order Rodentia; family Cricetidae; genus Phodopus; species Phodopus roborovskii. The sequence continues at coordinate 70,058 of NW_026126973.1, forward strand.
TAGCCATATACCCAAATTATCCACATTCATGCAACAAAGACAAGTGTTTAATTATATCTATAGCAGCATTATTTGTAATAGCAAGAAACTAGAAGCTACCCAGATGCCTCTCAACTGAAGAATGGATAAAGAACTTGTGGCACATCTACACAATGGACTACTAATAGACAGAAAAAATGGAATCTTGAAATGCACAGGGAAGTGGATGGCACTTGAAGAAATAATCATGAATGAGGTAACCCAGGCACAAAAAGTAGAATATGGTAGAGAGGGAGAGAACATAAAAGAGCAAGTCATTATTGGTTTGAAGAGAAAATTGAACCTAAAGTTATATCTAGAGACCAAGAAGTCTGACTCCAACTAACAATCTGAGCAACAGTGGAAAGGCTTCCATTATTGACCTTCCCTGAAAATTACATCAGCAACTAACTCGAGCGCTACATGGAGCCCTCATCTAGTCTCTGTAGAAAACAGAAGCAAAGACCCAGAAGTAAACACTGCGTCTAACTAGAATCCAGATGCAGAGAGAGAGAGGACAAGATCGAGTTGCAGAAACACATTGAGACAGCTGATCTGATGAAGGAGGAGCTAATAGGATCCCAGACTGATAGCTGTGAATCCAGCATGGAACTGACTCAGACCCCTGAGATGGGTATCAGCTAGAAGGTGTGAGCTGTCTAATGGAGTTCAGACAGTGGGACCTGGATGTATTCCTGGTGCACAAAAGGACCTTGAGGACACATTCCCCCAATCCAGGGATACCCCCTAAACCTAGACATAGAAGAGACATTCTAATCAACACTTCAAATGCGCTGTCAGAAATACATGACCCCACTTGGATGGCCTAGCCCTATGTGTTAATTGTGGGTGAATAGGATGGCAGGGTGGTCAGGGAGAATGTGAGGGGGCAACAGATGATAAGAGGAAGGGAAGGAATGAGGGAGATATAGGGAACAAGGATCTACATGTAAAAAATCATGAACTAATTTTAAAAAAATATCCGGCATGCATGGACTCAGGATGTTCCCAAGAGGATATGGGGATCTAACAAGTTTTTGGCGGTCTTTAGCTGAGGGAACTCTTGCAGAGGCCCAGTGATGGGTTTCAAGTAACCAGTAGGACATTTTATTTCATTTTTAAAAGTTATTTTGTCATATGTAGTACCCTACTTGAATGTCTGCTGGTAGAAAAGAAGAGGGCAACGGGTCTGATTGTAGATGGTCGTGAGCTACCATCTGGTTGGTGGGAGTTAACTCATATCCTCTGTAAGTACAGTCAGTGTGCTTTAATTTTCAGTCTTCTGCATGTTCCATTGTTGTGTTTTTAAGAAAGGGCCTCATTATGTATCTGTGACTGGCCTGGAATTCATTGAGATTCATGCTTTTGGCTCCTGAGTCCTGGGTTCAAAGGCATGAAACACCATGATCATCTCAGGAATAAAATTTTATATTGTTAACATAAATAAGCATTAGTTTAGTTAACATGGCTAGTGCTATGCATTCTGAGACAATAATTAATTTTTATTACATTTCTTATTCACACAAAATTGAGGTCGATTTTGTTTCTAAATTAAAAAGTAGTAAATTATGGGCTATAATTAGGGGTTATTGGCTACTGTCTAGAATTCCTGATACTAAGAGATGTAAGTTCAGCCTCTATTACCAACAAAGCAAAATAGGGCCTGAGTAGGTATCTCAGTCAATAAAGTACAAACACGAAGGACCTGAGATCAAGCAAAATGCTAAATCTAGAAGGGGATGATTAAAAGTTAAACTTGTGGGACATTTGATCATTATGTGAAAATAGGGTGCTTTTTACCTTGCCTGCCTAAGGCCCTTAATTGGTTTAATAAAAAGTTAAACGGCCAATTGCTCAAAAGGAATGGTTAGGCAGGATTGCTGGGCTGAGAGAAAAACTCAGGGGAATGAATCTAGGCCTGGACCCATGCCAGGAAGACAAGGAAGGAGCTGCGAATACAGAATAATAGACAATAGGCTAATAGACATTTGTTAAGGTATAGGAAATTGTTGGGAACAAGGTTAAGTTAAAGGCCAATCATTCATAATTTAGAAATGTCTGTGTCATTATTTGGGGATGGATTGTTCCAAGAAAATCTGACAAGAAAGTCCAACTACATATTAGCACTGGAAAGGTGAGAGAGATCTGTAAGGCTCAGTGGCAGAAAAGTCTAACTTCATAAATGTGAACCTGATAAATAAGAGGGACAATTGGAATTGAATTGACTTTGACATGTGATCTCTCTGTTGCTCTGTCACTGTCTATCTGTGCTTCTGTCTCTCTCTCCCCATAACATAAACACACACACACACACACACACACACACACACACACACACACACACACATACACACAGTAAACAAACAGATATATTCCATATTGTATTATGGTTGGGTGTCTTCACATATTCTGTCCCTGTCCTGTGCACTTTCTGTTTGTTTACTTGAGAAAGTGTTTCCCTGTGTAGCCCTGCCTGTCCCCAATCGCACTCTGTGTACAAGGCTGGTCAAAAAATGAAGTGATGCCTACCTCAGCATCCCTTAATAAAAACTGGCTCCTTATTTAGAATTAAGGCAAAAGTTCTCAGGTTTTTCAAATTGATAAATACAAGTGAGTTGACACTGCATAGTCTGAACACATATTACCTGCAAAAGCAACATATGTAGTGCCACAATACTCTGCAATGACTCAGAAAATACACTTTGAAATTGACACACTACATCTTTTTCAAAACTTGAATCAGAAGTTAGTTCCAATTTTTTCATACACAATATGATTTGTTTATTAATATTGACAAACTCTTCATTCCTAATCTCTTAAAACAATCAAAATTATTATGAGATACATAAATTCCAATAAACTTTTATGGGGAATTGAATGCAGCAGCATACCTTATTTGCCTCAATGTTGCCACATGTTGTTGGAACAGGTTCAGCTTCTCTACGGTTGGGTCAGAGGTGATATGCACATCATACATAGGCCTATGAAGAAGTTTACAGAGTTCCTCATATTATTATAAGAGTAGTTTATGTTTATGAATTCTCTCTTTTTTACATTTTTTGAGATATTCTACTTGAGTGTCCAATTCTTTTCTAGTTAATGGAGTCTTGTCTATTTCTTTTTTTATGATTATAGTAAGGTGCATGGATGGTAATGGAACTACAAAATAATAGCAATGCCAAATGGTTAAATTGACATACAAGGCAGTTTAAGCCTCGGGTGGTGGCACAATTTTTTAAATGTAGCACTTGGGAGACAGAAGGGAAGTGGTTATCTGTGAGTTGGAGACCACCCTTGAATACAAACTATGGGCTAAGATGGGCAGGGCTATTACACAGAGATAAACTGCCAAAAATGTAGATTATGCAAAACAGAAAATAATGAAAAAAAGGATCACCTAATACTTCTAGCAAGAAAGAACAATTATGACTTTGTTTCGTGCTTGACTTCTGCTATGTGGCAAAGAAATACCTCAGGGTCCTGATACTCCAACCTCATTTTCTGGTTAAGTTTACAGGTATCAGTCAACATGCTCAACTTCCTTTTACAATTCCTACTGTAGTAAAATATCCCTGAAGTATACCCTGTGTGTAATATCTTTGGTTGTAAATAGAGACTGCTCCAATTTATACTGTAGTAAAACACCACTGAATTATTGCCCTGCTCCAAGTTAACAACAATCTTAATGAAATTCCATCCCCACAAATGGGACAAAAGCAATATGTACTCAGCACAATCTGTATTGCAAGTATAAACACAGCCAGTTTTTCACTTTCAATACAGAACTCAAATTACACAGTACTTACTCTAATATTCCCATGATCACTTCTTTGCCCATTACTATGAATATAGTAGATCCTGCCCCATTCCTAGTATATTAAGAAGGCAGTAGAGTGAGTATTATTTATATATTGTAAAATATAGTTTCACTAATCATTGTTTAAAAATTGACTTATATTCAGGGAAAAAAGATGTGATTAGCATACTCCAAAGGTTCTCATGTGCCTAAATTCACATGAGTGAACTTGAGTGTTTAAGAAAAAAAAAGTATTTTTTATTTAGCACATCTACATCATTTATATTAACTTAAGGAAAATGCTCTAATGTCATGGTCTTCTTGAAGGATCAATTATCCTTACCTTTGAAAGGCAGTCTGACTGCTAGTGTTATTCCATCTACAGACATGGGTGGTATGCTTCTACTTTAATAGTAATTGGAACATGAGATACCTCAACATTATCACTCAGCTCTCCCTAGTGTCCCATATTTTCAGAATCATCCTGGATGGCTGAGTGGTACACAGGTTTGATCATTAAAGGAGCCACAAAGTTTTAAGTTTGTCTGGTAACAACTATTTGTATCACTACATATACTCGGCTCTTATGTACCCATTTATTCTCTGGTGGTGGATGGTAGATCAGACATATATATGAAGAAGGAATGGAGGACAGAAATCAAGTTTGGGGTGATATTGTCTACTTGGTTTTTTGATATAAAGCCTAACTTACAAGATTATGAGATTATTTCCTTCATGTATTTAAGTGTGTTGCTTGTGAATCTGGTGACCACTGAAGTCACAAGTCAGTGCTGGTTTCCCTGGAATAGCAGTTCAGGACAGTTGTAGTCCACCACATGGGCTAGACACTGAAACCTGCTTTTATTCAAGAGAAGAAAAGGCATGCAATTGCACAATGTATCTTAAGCTGCTGTCTTATTTTTATGTATTTTGGAGATGGAGTTTCTCATTCCACCTATCTCTGCCTCTCAATGTTGAAGTTAGAAGTATATGCAACCATTATGTTTTTTCACTCGAGACAAGGTTCCTATATGATGCCCTGGCTGTCTTGAAACTTACTCTGTAGAACAGGCTGGCCTTTGAAGATCTTTCTGCCTCTGACTCTGCCTCCAAAGTACTGGTGTTAAAGGCATAATCCACAACCCAGCAATCTGGATTAATTTTCAAGAATTGTAAGGAGTGAATTGAGGTTATCATGGCTTTGAGGGAAGCAGTTTTCAAATTAATCAATTTATTCAATGTTTCCTTACCCCTCGTTCAAACAAACACCAATGTCTCCCATTTCTCTAAAGTTAAAATATTATTATGCTCTGTAAAACCAAAGAAAAAAAATTTAAGCAGGGTGAATAGGGTAACTGCCTTCCACATTTGTCATATATATCCCTCCTCCAACTAGAATGCTTTCCATTTGCAATGCTAAACTGACAACATATTCCTCTGTCTTAGATACCTACAAGCTTGTTTTTTGAACATGATAAAATATAAGCCGAAACATATATAATATTTTACTTTTACAAAAAAAGCCGCATGCATTTAGGTAGCTTTGTGTAGTGCATGTTTATAATTGAAGCAATTTTCAAATTAATCAATTTATTCAATGTTTCCTTACCCCGCCTTTCAAACAAACACCAATGCCTCCCATTTCTCTATGCAAGTTTATAATTGTAGCACTTGGAAATATGGACAGATGACTGCTAATACCTTCATCCGGGCTTTGCTACAAAGCAAGACACTGCCTCAAAACCAATAAGTATACATAAAGAGAATTAAATGTAACCATCTCATATTTAATTAGTGAAAAATACAAACCAGTGGGATGGTACATGCCTTGCTCAGTACTCAGAAGCTTGAGACAGGAGTCACAAATTCAAGGACAGAAAGGACTGTATTGCTAAGAGCCTATCTTGGCAAAAGAACAAATGAGATGAAAATAAACAATAAAACATACATTTACTTCACCAGAGTTGAAAAGAAGAAAATCATATCTTACCGTTCTGGTGAGCATCTGTTGCTGTGCTAAAACACTGACCACACACAATGCAGTCCAGAAAGGGGCTTACTTAGCTTATGCTCCAGGTCACTGTCCCTAATGAGAATTACAGCAGCGACTCAAGCAGGACAGTGGGAAGAAAATGTGGAGGAATGCAGGTGTCAGCTCATCTCTGGCTCTCTCACTTGCTCACAGTAAAGCTTAGCCAGTCCCCTTTGTTTACAGATAGCCCCTTGCACATGGACAGTTATAACAGCATAACTGCTGCCCATGTACAGGTTTACAGATTTTTTTTCTTGTCTTTGGCCAGCTGCAAGGCCTGTGTTAAGGCCAAGAGCTCAACTTCTCATGCTGAGTTTCCTTCTGGCAGGCTGCTGGCTCAAACTCTGCAGGTTTCATTCACATCCTTGTCCCAGTCCTTTCTTTACCTTTCACAAGGTTCCCATCAGTGAACCAAGTTAGTGTTTCCATGGCCAGAGGGAAGACTGTAAGGTCTTTGCAAACTCCTGTCTCTTTAATCAGCAGGTGATGACAGTCCCAAATTACTTGTTCTTCAGTCTTCTCAGGCAGAAGAGTGGCAGTTAGTGCATCAGTTATTCATGTGGGCATTGGACATCCATTGTTCTGTGGGCTGCCGGACAATGCTCTCCTGCTCACCAGTGCATGGGGGGCTATTGTAATTACTTTCTGCCCCTAAGTTAACATGTCAGAGTCTTTGATCAGTACAGCCATGGCAGCCATAGCTTTTAGACAGCCAGAACATCCACTGCCTACAGGATCAAGCTCCTTCCCTGTTTATCGGTTACTGATGGCTGTTCAGAGTCAAAACAAATCCAGGCTCCTACATTTGACAGGATGTCTCTTTTTAACAGAAGGTAAGGGCATCCTGGGATATCTAGGAACAAATGATATATCCCACCTGCATCAAGGATCACTGCCACCTGTATCCAGGCAACTCCCGTATCCTGCTAGTGGGCACTCAACTCCACTGTCCTATCTGGCGCAGGTATGGGAAACACCACCCTATCCAAGCCCATGGCATAGGGGATAAAGGCAAACAGGAACTACAGCCGGTTGCCTCACTGAGGCCATGCCTTCTCCATTTCTTGAGCTGACTCTCAGTCAGATCCTGGTGTCTGGCCACTGCTGGCCTGCCTTTTAATTGCTAATCTCATTAACACCTGCCAGAGGCCTTAAGGGGAGACCCACCCTGCTGAGCCTCTGCAGGTAGGCAGCCCTCTTTGGCAAAGGGAATGAATCACATTTCCTCAGCCTCTTTTTGGATTCATCCATGGCAATACTTATACATCAAGCACCACTGTGCAACAGGAAAACACAGCTCTCTCACGCTAGAGCTGACATTCAGATGGCAGGAACATTTAAGTGCTAAGGGATGCCTTGTTCTTGCCTTCTTTTGATCTACTGGGGCACTTTCGATTGGTACACACCACCTAGTTCACCTAAATAGGAGATGAGGGAAGAATTTAAAGGGATAAGTACTTGAACCTGATAGACAGGGACTGAGGGCTCTACAGAGGTGAGATGACTTTTGCACAGAGAGGTTGAGTTTGGAGGCTCAGCAGCAGAGCACTGCCCTAGCACCTGTGAGGCCCTCAGTTTGACCCTAAGCTTCTCCATCTCCTTGGCCTCTTCCTCACCCATGCCTAATTCCACTCTAATGCTGATGGATATTTGTGTTGTTCCAGTTTGTGGCTACTATGAACAGAACTCGTGGGAACCTTCTAGCATGTTCCTCTTTCTCTCTTATTCTCCTCCCCCACCCCTCTGTCTCTCTGTGTATGTGTTTCAAACAAGCATTTATTGGGAGCAGGTCCCATAGCAGGAGTGGAAGTCAGAGACAAATTGAAGGAGCCAGGCAAGTGACCTTACTTTTTCACTGGCCCTCCATTAAGTTTTTACATTTTTGTGTAGACTTATGACTGTGCACTGATGGTTCCATTTGCCTGTTGATTTCACTGACAACTGACAAGTCTGCAACCTTTCCACTTGCTCAAAAGAGCCCACGGTTTCTGAAATGTCTGCCTGAGCCCTTGATCGGTTTTTACTGGGCTGTCTTTTTCTACTGGTTTGCACTTGTTTCCTACTTTGGCTACAGGCCCTATGTCTGCTTTATATACCAACAGTTTCATTCCTTACTGTGTTGCCTTTCTGGACAATTTTAAGTGTCTTCTATTGGAGAGAATTCTTAACTTCCAGAAAGTTCAATTTGTGATGGAGATATATGTAGCTCAGTGTTTAGAGAGTGCTTGCCTAACATGCATGAGACCCTGGGCTCTATTCCTGGCTCTCCAGAAACTGGGTATGTATGGTGGTGTTTACCTATCATCCCAGTATTTGGGAGGTAGAGGCAGGAAGATCAGAGGTTCAAGGTCATCCTCAGCTACACAGCTACATAGCAAGTTCAAGGCTAGCCTGTTTTTGGAGACCCTATCTCAAAAAGTAACCAAGTAAGCAGAAAGATGAGAGATTGGTTTCCAGACTCCACAGGGTGAGCTTACTACCACATGTAACTCCAGGTGTTGTAGGGGTTCTGATGGCTTTTTTTTTTTTTTTTTTTTTTTTTTTGAGGGAACCTATATGTGCTTGTACAAACACACAGTCATATACATACAAAAGAAAAATAAATATTAAAAGCAAACTAATCTATCAATATTTTAAAAAGGTTGCCTTCATGACCTTTTTTTCCCTCATGTCTTACTTTACACAGCCTTTTCCTACCAGGATAGTAGTAGATGACTTTAATTCTAGCACTTGAGAGACCAGAGAATCTGTGATTTTGAGATCAGCCTGGTTGAACATAGTGATTACACATAAATCCTGTCTCAAAAAAACAAAAACAAAACCAAAAAAAACCCAAACAACAACAAAAGTCCCAACATCTTGCTTCTCAAGTCCAAGGTCATGAAGCTATTTCTGAGGAGTCAAACCCATAGCAAAGCTAATCTCAGCAGTGATTGAGTTACTGCCTAGAAAGTACCCTTCACTGAACCTGGATCTCAAGGATTCTGCTAGGCTGTCTGGTTAATGCACTGCAGGAGACTCCTGTCTCCATATTGTCCCACTCCTCTGTATTTGGAGAAAAAGTCATGTGCCACTGTCCCTGACCTTTTACCCAATGAGCCATCTCCAGCCACAGCTGTCCAGGTAGAGGGTCTACCTAAGGGCATGATGGTGAATAGTTTGGATCAAACAGCTGTTGCTGCCTCCAGCTATGTACTTATGTTTTGGGTATCACAAATTAGTTCTCCTGTAGGGTTCTTAGCCACATAGTGACATTTAGGAACTGGACACCTCAGAAAGACACCCAGGACAGATACCATGGGATTTGTTGGTACAATCGTGGCAGTGCCCTTCTTTTTGTCCTTACACCAGGGACCAGACCAGCATCTTGTCTTAGCTGCCTTGGGAAACCATCCCAATATTTGAGGCTCAGTAAGTGATATTCTCTGCCTTTGTGTGTCTGTGATGTGTGTGTGTGTGTGTGTGTTGGTGTGTGTGTGTGTGTGTGTGTGTGTATGGGTGTGTGTAGTATAAAGAATCACCCCATTCAAGTAAATGCAAAAAAATAGTCAGATCATCACACCACCCTAAACATGAACTTGGTAACTTTTATGTCAGCTGATTCATTGAGTGATGGACTACTACATTTACAAAGAATGTGGTCGTGGTGGACCTCTGCACAGAGAGAATGATGCAGTGTGTGAACATTAATGTTAGACTGACAGATGTATATTCCCTTTTTGCAGAAGAATCTCTCAACTTCTTGTTAATTTCAGAGGAAATAACTCCAATTTTGGCTATTGTGAGCTCTCAACATATCACTGGGTAGGGTTGGGGAGAAGACATTTCGTGCAAACCACATGTTGCATTCTCACCATGCATGTACAGTGACATGTGTGGCCACAAGACCTTAGCTGATACTAAGGAGTAGCAAATAACTGGAAATGATTTTTAACATGTACTTCTGCTTTAGATAATTTATACAATAACTTAGTCCTCAACATGGACTGTATTTAATGAAACAAATTCTCAAAAGCCCTCCATATGCCCTAACTGGTTACTTAGAGCTCTGTAGAGGACTGGACAGTAGAGCGAATTCAGCTCTTTGAGGTGTTTGTTTCTCTTTCGGGTGGTTTTAAGGTTTCAGACAAGCTTTAGTGCTCAGAGGAGCCTACTCTGGCTTGTGGCAGAACCCTTTCTTCAGACTTTACTTTCATAGCATCTATGACAATCACAACACTGAAGTTCATTTATGCACTTTCCTAAAGAAGAGAAGAGGGGGCCATGACTGCATGGGTGTGGGCCAATAAGTGCATCCCGAGATTCTATATTCTCACCTTATTAATATGAAGGCCATGCAGCTTTCAATTATTTGCTAAACTTGGTGATTTCCATTGCTACCTAACTACCCTCTAGAGCTTCTAGTTCCCCACAGGATGAAGTCCAAACTTATTAGTATGTTTGGAAAGCTTTGAAGAATTTTGTTTTTTTTTAAATTAAGCCCTGAGGAATTTGAGCCTTGCATACCTGGGTTTTAGAAACAGAGTTTTAGCTCTGAAGTCTAAAAATTCACAGCATTTTGCTTCAGGTGAGAAACCTACCTCTAAGGTTGAATAAGACATATCAGCCACAGTCCCAAAGGAACACATAGGATTCACTTTTCAGAACAAATGCAGTTCTGCAGGGCTTGGGGCACCAAGGGCTGGCTCAGTGGTTAATGCCCTTAGAGGAAGCCTGGTTCAATTCCTAGCATCCACATGGTGGTTCACACCTACCTGTAATTCTTTTAACAGGAGACCTGATACCCTCTTCTGGGTCCTGAAGGCTCCTTTCACTCAGGAACAAATGCATGCACATTTACTAAATAAAAATTTTGGAAAGTAAAACTGAAACTTTGATACTATTATGTATATGAAGCTATAGTTTTTATTATGTATTTTTAGATAAATATTAAGAATTTAAAAATGGCTCTTCTCCTGTATTTCCTGGGTCATATGTCTCACACTAGGTACTCTGACCTTTTCAGAAGCTGCCCACATCCTTAAAATCTCCAGGATTTTGATATTACGTCCAGGGTAGCCTCACTAAAGTACCTAGTGTACATAGCATCTTCATGTGGAATTTCACTTGCCAAGTGTTCCTCAACACCACAAACTTGTAGCTAAGCCTATTTTTTGTCAAGAAAGAGCCTGGAATTGACTGTTTATCATGACAATCATTTAGCCACTTGTAGCTGGTGGCTTCTGTGTGTGGACTGGGAAGATACAGAACATACTTGTACAATTTCCACAAGGCAGTCTTGGCCTGGAAGTTCAGTGATAATGCCTGGCATGCAGCATTCCTCTCTATGCTTAGACTGCAGGCAGCTCTGTGGGATGGAGCCCTACTTTGCATGCTGCACTGCTTCCTCAGAAAAGGATAGGACTTGCTCCTTGCCTCTGCTTCCTCTTTGGGTGCTGACCAAGGGCATGTCAGGGTTCTCCAGAGCTACAGCTCCTCATCCTCTTCCAGGAAGTTCACATGTATCAAAGGTGACTCCATCCCTTGAGGCAACAATCACTACAGGATGGGAAACCCATGTGCCTTCTTCAGACCTGGGCTCCTGTTTCACCTTTCTGTCTCTGGGATCCAGGTTCTGCTATCACACCAAACCCTGATTCTGGCCCTCCTTGTTTTTCCAAAGTTTCCCTCTCTGTCTAGACCTCACAGGTAATCCATCAGTTTACACATCTTGCTCCGACCTACATTTCCTCCATTGCTTCTGCAGTACAATCCCCAAGAGCTCTGGATCCTTGGGCAAGCCCAGGTGCATGATATCAGCATGGCTCTACTCCTTTATTAATCATCTCTGGTAGAGGTGTTGACCTATGGCTCTGGGTCACATTATCTATGGGTGCCTCAAATGTTTCTTCCCACATCTCTTATCCCACTGATTGCTTAGCAAAGGTCCCAAATAATTACATAGACTACTAAGGGGAAACTCTCTTCTATCTGAACGTTACTTTCCTTTCCTGTTATTTTCGCCATGGGCTCTCACTCCTTTCCTGGGCTTCAGGAACCCAACACTAACGCTACCACCAACCATAATGCTCACCCTAACTCTAACCATACCTTAAACTGAACTCTCAATTTCAGAAATACATGACCCTACCTGGATGGCATAGCTCCATATTGGAGAGGGGGTGAATGGAAGGGGAGGTGGTCAGGGTGAATGTAAAGGGGGAGAGAATGTAAGAGGGAGGGAGGGTATCAAGTGAGGGATAGGAATCGACATGTAAAATAAACAATAATAATTTAAAAAAATTCAGTATGTAGGGACTCAGAATGTGCACAAGAGGATTAGTGGATCTAACAGAGATCTTGAGGTCTTTAGCTGAGGGAACTCTAGCAGAGGCCCAGTGATGGGTTTCAAGTATCCAGTTGGATGTTTTGTTTCATTTAAAAATTATTTATAATATGTAATATCCTACTTGAATATCTCTTGGTAGAAAATAAGAGGGCAACAATCTCATTGTAGATGGTTGTGAACTACCATCTGGTTGGTGGGAAGTAACTCATATCCTCTGTAAGTACAATCAGTGTGCTTGAACTTTTAGCCATCTATCCATTCCATTGTTGTGTTTGAAGAAAAGGCCTCATTATGTAATTTTGACTGGCCTGGAATTCATTGAGATTCATGCATTTGGCTCCTGAGTACTGCTGGACAGGATCTGTAGAAAGGGGAATTCTCCTCCACTGCTTTTGGGAGTTCAAACTTGTACAGCCATTTTCAAGATAGCTATGGCAGTTCCTCAGCAAGATGGGAATTGGTTTACCACAGGACCTGGCAATCCCACTCATAGCCATATACCCAAATTATCCACATTCATGCAACAAAGACAAGTGTTTAATTATATCTATAGCAGCATTATTTGTAATAGCAAGAAACTAGAAGCTACCCAGATGCCTCTCAACTGAAGAATGGATAAAGAACTTGTGGCACATCTACACAATGGACTACTAATAGACAGAAAAAATGGAATCTTGAAATGCACAGGGAAGTGGATGGCACTTGAAGAAATAATCATGAATGAGGTAACCCAGGCACAAAAAGTAGAATATGGTAGAGAGGGAGAGAACATAAAAGAGCAAGTCATTATTGGTTTGAAGAGAAAATTGAACCTAAAGTTATATCTAGAGACCAAGAAGTCTGACTCCAACTAACAATCTGAGCAACAGTGGAAAGGCTTCCATTATTGACCTTCCCTGAAAATTACATCAGCAACTAACTCGAGCGCTACATGGAGCCCTCATCTAGTCTCTGTAGAAAACAGAAGCAAAGACCCAGAAGTAAACACTGCGTCTAACTAGAATCCAGATGCAGAGAGAGAGAGGACAAGATCGAGTTGCAGAAACACATTGAGACAGCTGATCTGATGAAGGAGGAGCTAATAGGATCCCAGACTGATAGCTGTGAATCCAGCATGGAACTGACTCAGACCCCTGAGATGGGTATCAGCTAGAAGGTGTGAGCTGTCTAATGGAGTTCAGACAGTGGGACCTGGATGTATTCCTGGTGCACAAAAGGACCTTGAGGACACATTCCCCCAATCCAGGGATACCCCCTAAACCTAGACATAGAAGAGACATTCTAATCAACACTTCAAATGCGCTGTCAGAAATACATGACCCCACTTGGATGGCCTAGCCCTATGTGTTAATTGTGGGTGAATAGGATGGCAGGGTGGTCAGGGAGAATGTGAGGGGGCAACAGATGATAAGAGGAAGGGAAGGAATGAGGGAGATATAGGGAACAAGGATCTACATGTAAAAAATCATGAACTAATTTTAAAAAAATATCCGGCATGCATGGACTCAGGATGTTCCCAAGAGGATATGGGGATCTAACAAGTTTTTGGCGGTCTTTAGCTGAGGGAACTCTTGCAGAGGCCCAGTGATGGGTTTCAAGTAACCAGTAGGACATTTTATTTCATTTTTAAAAGTTATTTTGTCATATGTAGTACCCTACTTGAATGTCTGCTGGTAGAAAAGAAGAGGGCAACGGGTCTGATTGTAGATGGTCGTGAGCTACCATCTGGTTGGTGGGAGTTAACTCATATCCTCTGTAAGTACAGTCAGTGTGCTTTAATTTTCAGTCTTCTGCATGTTCCATTGTTGTGTTTTTAAGAAAGGGCCTCATTATGTATCTGTGACTGGCCTGGAATTCATTGAGATTCATGCTTTTGGCTCCTGAGTCCTGGGTTCAAAGGCATGAAACACCATGATCATCTCAGGAATAAAATTTTATATTGTTAACATAAATAAGCATTAGTTTAGTTAACATGGCTAGTGCTATGCATTCTGAGACAATAATTAATTTTTATTACATTTCTTATTCACACAAAATTGAGGTCGATTTTGTTTCTAAATTAAAAAGTAGTAAATTATGGGCTATAATTAGGGGTTATTGGCTACTGTCTAGAATTCCTGATACTAAGAGATGTAAGTTCAGCCTCTATTACCAACAAAGCAAAATAGGGCCTGAGTAGGTATCTCAGTCAATAAAGTACAAACACGAAGGACCTGAGATCAAGCAAAATGCTAAATCTAGAAGGGGATGATTAAAAGTTAAACTTGTGGGACATTTGATCATTATGTGAAAATAGGGTGCTTTTTACCTTGCCTGCCTAAGGCCCTTAATTGGTTTAATAAAAAGTTAAACGGCCAATTGCTCAAAAGGAATGGTTAGGCAGGATTGCTGGGCTGAGAGAAAAACTCAGGGGAATGAATCTAGGCCTGGACCCATGCCAGGAAGACAAGGAAGGAGCTGCGAATACAGAATAATAGACAATAGGCTAATAGACATTTGTTAAGGTATAGGAAATTGTTGGGAACAAGGTTAAGTTAAAGGCCAATCATTCATAATTTAGAAATGTCTGTGTCATTATTTGGGGATGGATTGTTCCAAGAAAATCTGACAAGAAAGTCCAACTACATATTAGCACTGGAAAGGTGAGAGAGATCTGTAAGGCTCAGTGGCAGAAAAGTCTAACTTCATAAATGTGAACCTGATAAATAAGAGGGACAATTGGAATTGAATTGACTTTGACATGTGATCTCTCTGTTGCTCTGTCACTGTCTATCTGTGCTTCTGTCTCTCTCTCCCCATAACATAAACACACACACACACACACACACACACACACACACACACACATACACACAGTAAACAAACAGATATATTCCATATTGTATTATGGTTGGGTGTCTTCACATATTCTGTCCCTGTCCTGTGCACTTTCTGTTTGTTTACTTGAGAAAGTGTTTCCCTGTGTAGCCCTGCCTGTCCCCAATCGCACTCTGTGTACAAGGCTGGTCAAAAAATGAAGTGATGCCTACCTCAGCATCCCTTAATAAAAACTGGCTCCTTATTTAGAATTAAGGCAAAAGTTCTCAGGTTTTTCAAATTGATAAATACAAGTGAGTTGACACTGCATAGTCTGAACACATATTACCTGCAAAAGCAACATATGTAGTGCCACAATACTCTGCAATGACTCAGAAAATACACTTTGAAATTGACACACTACATCTTTTTCAAAACTTGAATCAGAAGTTAGTTCCAATTTTTTCATACACAATATGATTTGTTTATTAATATTGACAAACTCTTCATTCCTAATCTCTTAAAACAATCAAAATTATTATGAGATACATAAATTCCAATAAACTTTTATGGGGAATTGAATGCAGCAGCATACCTTATTTGCCTCAATGTTGCCACATGTTGTTGGAACAGGTTCAGCTTCTCTACGGTTGGGTCAGAGGTGATATGCACATCATACATAGGCCTATGAAGAAGTTTACAGAGTTCCTCATATTATTATAAGAGTAGTTTATGTTTATGAATTCTCTCTTTTTTACATTTTTTGAGATATTCTACTTGAGTGTCCAATTCTTTTCTAGTTAATGGAGTCTTGTCTATTTCTTTTTTTATGATTATAGTAAGGTGCATGGATGGTAATGGAACTACAAAATAATAGCAATGCCAAATGGTTAAATTGACATACAAGGCAGTTTAAGCCTCGGGTGGTGGCACAATTTTTTAAATGTAGCACTTGGGAGACAGAAGGGAAGTGGTTATCTGTGAGTTGGAGACCACCCTTGAATACAAACTATGGGCTAAGATGGGCAGGGCTATTACACAGAGATAAACTGCCAAAAATGTAGATTATGCAAAACAGAAAATAATGAAAAAAAGGATCACCTAATACTTCTAGCAAGAAAGAACAATTATGACTTTGTTTCGTGCTTGACTTCTGCTATGTGGCAAAGAAATACCTCAGGGTCCTGATACTCCAACCTCATTTTCTGGTTAAGTTTACAGGTATCAGTCAACATGCTCAACTTCCTTTTACAATTCCTACTGTAGTAAAATATCCCTGAAGTATACCCTGTGTGTAATATCTTTGGTTGTAAATAGAGACTGCTCCAATTTATACTGTAGTAAAACACCACTGAATTATTGCCCTGCTCCAAGTTAACAACAATCTTAATGAAATTCCATCCCCACAAATGGGACAAAAGCAATATGTACTCAGCACAATCTGTATTGCAAGTATAAACACAGCCAGTTTTTCACTTTCAATACAGAACTCAAATTACACAGTACTTACTCTAATATTCCCATGATCACTTCTTTGCCCATTACTATGAATATAGTAGATCCTGCCCCATTCCTAGTATATTAAGAAGGCAGTAGAGTGAGTATTATTTATATATTGTAAAATATAGTTTCACTAATCATTGTTTAAAAATTGACTTATATTCAGGGAAAAAAGATGTGATTAGCATACTCCAAAGGTTCTCATGTGCCTAAATTCACATGAGTGAACTTGAGTGTTTAAGAAAAAAAAAAGTATTTTTTATTTAGCACATCTACATCATTTATATTAACTTAAGGAAAATGCTCTAATGTCATGGTCTTCTTGAAGGATCAATTATCCTTACCTTTGAAAGGCAGTCTGACTGCTAGTGTTATTCCATCTACAGACATGGGTGGTATGCTTCTACTTTAATAGTAATTGGAACATGAGATACCTCAACATTATCACTCAGCTCTCCCTAGTGTCCCATATTTTCAGAATCATCCTGGATGGCTGAGTGGTACACAGGTTTGATCATTAAAGGAGCCACAAAGTTTTAAGTTTGTCTGGTAACAACTATTTGTATCACTACATATACTCGGCTCTTATGTACCCATTTATTCTCTGGTGGTGGATGGTAGATCAGACATATATATGAAGAAGGAATGGAGGACAGAAATCAAGTTTGGGGTGATATTGTCTACTTGGTTTTTTGATATAAAGCCTAACTTACAAGATTATGAGATTATTTCCTTCATGTATTTAAGTGTGTTGCTTGTGAATCTGGTGACCACTGAAGTCACAAGTCAGTGCTGGTTTCCCTGGAATAGCAGTTCAGGACAGTTGTAGTCCACCACATGGGCTAGACACTGAAACCTGCTTTTATTCAAGAGAAGAAAAGGCATGCAATTGCACAATGTATCTTAAGCTGCTGTCTTATTTTTATGTATTTTGGAGATGGAGTTTCTCATTCCACCTATCTCTGCCTCTCAATGTTGAAGTTAGAAGTATATGCAACCATTATGTTTTTTTCACTCGAGACAAGGTTCCTATATGATGCCCTGGCTGTCTTGAAACTTACTCTGTAGAACAGGCTGGCCTTTGAAGATCTTTCTGCCTCTGACTCTGCCTCCAAAGTACTGGTGTTAAAGGCATAATCCACAACCCAGCAATCTGGATTAATTTTCAAGAATTGTAAGGAGTGAATTGAGGTTATCATGGCTTTGAGGGAAGCAGTTTTCAAATTAATCAATTTATTCAATGTTTCCTTACCCCTCGTTCAAACAAACACCAATGTCTCCCATTTCTCTAAAGTTAAAATATTATTATGCTCTGTAAAACCAAAGAAAAAAAATTTAAGCAGGGTGAATAGGGTAACTGCCTTCCACATTTGTCATATATATCCCTCCTCCAACTAGAATGCTTTCCATTTGCAATGCTAAACTGACAACATATTCCTCTGTCTTAGATACCTACAAGCTTGTTTTTTGAACATGATAAAATATAAGCCGAAACATATATAATATTTTACTTTTACAAAAAAGCCGCATGCATTTAGGTAGCTTTGTGTAGTGCATGTTTATAATTGAAGCAATTTTCAAATTAATCAATTTATTCAATGTTTCCTTACCCCGCCTTTCAAACAAACACCAATGCCTCCCATTTCTCTATGCAAGTTTATAATTGTAGCACTTGGAAATATGGACAGATGACTGCTAATACCTTCATCCGGGCTTTGCTACAAAGCAAGACACTGCCTCAAAACCAATAAGTATACATAAAGAGAATTAAATGTAACCATCTCATATTTAATTAGTGAAAAATACAAACCAGTGGGATGGTACATGCCTTGCTCAGTACTCAGAAGCTTGAGACAGGAGTCACAAATTCAAGGACAGAAAGGACTGTATTGCTAAGAGCCTATCTTGGCAAAAGAACAAATGAGATGAAAATAAACAATAAAACATACATTTACTTCACCAGAGTTGAAAAGAAGAAAATCATATCTTACCGTTCTGGTGAGCATCTGTTGCTGTGCTAAAACACTGACCACACACAATGCAGTCCAGAAAGGGGCTTACTTAGCTTATGCTCCAGGTCACTGTCCCTAATGAGAATTACAGCAGCGACTCAAGCAGGACAGTGGGAAGAAAATGTGGAGGAATGCAGGTGTCAGCTCATCTCTGGCTCTCTCACTTGCTCACAGTAAAGCTTAGCCAGTCCCCTTTGTTTACAGATAGCCCCTTGCACATGGACAGTTATAACAGCATAACTGCTGCCCATGTACAGGTTTACAGATTTTTTTTCTTGTCTTTGGCCAGCTGCAAGGCCTGTGTTAAGGCCAAGAGCTCAACTTCTCATGCTGAGTTTCCTTCTGGCAGGCTGCTGGCTCAAACTCTGCAGGTTTCATTCACATCCTTGTCCCAGTCCTTTCTTTACCTTTCACAAGGTTCCCATCAGTGAACCAAGTTAGTGTTTCCATGGCCAGAGGGAAGACTGTAAGGTCTTTGCAAACTCCTGTCTCTTTAATCAGCAGGTGATGACAGTCCCAAATTACTTGTTCTTCAGTCTTCTCAGGCAGAAGAGTGGCAGTTAGTGCATCAGTTATTCATGTGGGCATTGGACATCCATTGTTCTGTGGGCTGCCGGACAATGCTCTCCTGCTCACCAGTGCATGGGGGGCTATTGTAATTACTTTCTGCCCCTAAGTTAACATGTCAGAGTCTTTGATCAGTACAGCCATGGCAGCCATAGCTTTTAGACAGCCAGAACATCCACTGCCTACAGGATCAAGCTCCTTCCCTGTTTATCGGTTACTGATGGCTGTTCAGAGTCAAAACAAATCCAGGCTCCTACATTTGACAGGATGTCTCTTTTTAACAGAAGGTAAGGGCATCCTGGGATATCTAGGAACAAATGATATATCCCACCTGCATCAAGGATCACTGCCACCTGTATCCAGGCAACTCCCGTATCCTGCTAGTGGGCACTCAACTCCACTGTCCTATCTGGCGCAGGTATGGGAAACACCACCCTATCCAAGCCCATGGCATAGGGGATAAAGGCAAACAGGAACTACAGCCGGTTGCCTCACTGAGGCCATGCCTTCTCCATTTCTTGAGCTGACTCTCAGTCAGATCCTGGTGTCTGGCCACTGCTGGCCTGCCTTTTAATTGCTAATCTCATTAACACCTGCCAGAGGCCTTAAGGGGAGACCCACCCTGCTGAGCCTCTGCAGGTAGGCAGCCCTCTTTGGCAAAGGGAATGAATCACATTTCCTCAGCCTCTTTTTGGATTCATCCATGGCAATACTTATACATCAAGCACCACTGTGCAACAGGAAAACACAGCTCTCTCACGCTAGAGCTGACATTCAGATGGCAGGAACATTTAAGTGCTAAGGGATGCCTTGTTCTTGCCTTCTTTTGATCTACTGGGGCACTTTCGATTGGTACACACCACCTAGTTCACCTAAATAGGAGATGAGGGAAGAATTTAAAGGGATAAGTACTTGAACCTGATAGACAGGGACTGAGGGCTCTACAGAGGTGAGATGACTTTTGCACAGAGAGGTTGAGTTTGGAGGCTCAGCAGCAGAGCACTGCCCTAGCACCTGTGAGGCCCTCAGTTTGACCCTAAGCTTCTCCATCTCCTTGGCCTCTTCCTCACCCATGCCTAATTCCACTCTAATGCTGATGGATATTTGTGTTGTTCCAGTTTGTGGCTACTATGAACAGAACTCGTGGGAACCTTCTAGCATGTTCCTCTTTCTCTCTTATTCTCCTCCCCCACCCCTCTGTCTCTCTGTGTATGTGTTTCAAACAAGCATTTATTGGGAGCAGGTCCCATAGCAGGAGTGGAAGTCAGAGACAAATTGAAGGAGCCAGGCAAGTGACCTTACTTTTTCACTGGCCCTCCATTAAGTTTTTACATTTTTGTGTAGACTTATGACTGTGCACTGATGGTTCCATTTGCCTGTTGATTTCACTGACAACTGACAAGTCTGCAACCTTTCCACTTGCTCAAAAGAGCCCACGGTTTCTGAAATGTCTGCCTGAGCCCTTGATCGGTTTTTACTGGGCTGTCTTTTTCTACTGGTTTGCACTTGTTTCCTACTTTGGCTACAGGCCCTATGTCTGCTTTATATACCAACAGTTTCATTCCTTACTGTGTTGCCTTTCTGGACAATTTTAAGTGTCTTCTATTGGAGAGAATTCTTAACTTCCAGAAAGTTCAATTTGTGATGGAGATATATGTAGCTCAGTGTTTAGAGAGTGCTTGCCTAACATGCATGAGACCCTGGGCTCTATTCCTGGCTCTCCAGAAACTGGGTATGTATGGTGGTGTTTACCTATCATCCCAGTATTTGGGAGGTAGAGGCAGGAAGATCAGAGGTTCAAGGTCATCCTCAGCTACACAGCTACATAGCAAGTTCAAGGCTAGCCTGTTTTTGGAGACCCTATCTCAAAAAGTAACCAAGTAAGCAGAAAGATGAGAGATTGGTTTCCAGACTCCACAGGGTGAGCTTACTACCACATGTAACTCCAGGTGTTGTAGGGGTTCTGATGGCTTTTTTTTTTTTTTTTTTTTTTTGGAGGGAACCTATATGTGCTTGTACAAACACACAGTCATATACATACAAAAGAAAAATAAATATTAAAAGCAAACTAATCTATCAATATTTTAAAAAGGTTGCCTTCATGACCTTTTTTTTCCCTCATGTCTTACTTTACACAGCCTTTTCCTACCAGGATAGTAGTAGATGACTTTAATTCTAGCACTTGAGAGACCAGAGAATCTGTGATTTTGAGATCAGCCTGGTTGAACATAGTGATTACACATAAATCCTGTCTCAAAAAAACAAAAACAAAACCAAAAAAACCCAAACAACAACAAAAGTCCCAACATCTTGCTTCTCAAGTCCAAGGTCATGAAGCTATTTCTGAGGAGTCAAACCCATAGCAAAGCTAATCTCAGCAGTGATTGAGTTACTGCCTAGAAAGTACCCTTCACTGAACCTGGATCTCAAGGATTCTGCTAGGCTGTCTGGTTAATGCACTGCAGGAGACTCCTGTCTCCATATTGTCCCACTCCTCTGTATTTGGAGAAAAAGTCATGTGCCACTGTCCCTGACCTTTTACCCAATGAGCCATCTCCAGCCACAGCTGTCCAGGTAGAGGGTCTACCTAAGGGCATGATGGTGAATAGTTTGGATCAAACAGCTGTTGCTGCCTCCAGCTATGTACTTATGTTTTGGGTATCACAAATTAGTTCTCCTGTAGGGTTCTTAGCCACATAGTGACATTTAGGAACTGGACACCTCAGAAAGACACCCAGGACAGATACCATGGGATTTGTTGGTACAATCGTGGCAGTGCCCTTCTTTTTGTCCTTACACCAGGGACCAGACCAGCATCTTGTCTTAGCTGCCTTGGGAAACCATCCCAATATTTGAGGCTCAGTAAGTGATATTCTCTGCCTTTGTGTGTCTGTGATGTGTGTGTGTGTGTGTGTGTTGTGTGTGTGTGTGTGTGTGTGTGTGTGTATGGGTGTGTGTAGTATAAAGAATCACCCCATTCAAGTAAATGCAAAAAAATAGTCAGATCATCACACCACCCTAAACATGAACTTGGTAACTTTTATGTCAGCTGATTCATTGAGTGATGGACTACTACATTTACAAAGAATGTGGTCGTGGTGGACCTCTGCACAGAGAGAATGATGCAGTGTGTGAACATTAATGTTAGACTGACAGATGTATATTCCCTTTTTGCAGAAGAATCTCTCAACTTCTTGTTAATTTCAGAGGAAATAACTCCAATTTTGGCTATTGTGAGCTCTCAACATATCACTGGGTAGGGTTGGGGAGAAGACATTTCGTGCAAACCACATGTTGCATTCTCACCATGCATGTACAGTGACATGTGTGGCCACAAGACCTTAGCTGATACTAAGGAGTAGCAAATAACTGGAAATGATTTTTAACATGTACTTCTGCTTTAGATAATTTATACAATAACTTAGTCCTCAACATGGACTGTATTTAATGAAACAAATTCTCAAAAGCCCTCCATATGCCCTAACTGGTTACTTAGAGCTCTGTAGAGGACTGGACAGTAGAGCGAATTCAGCTCTTTGAGGTGTTTGTTTCTCTTTCGGGTGGTTTTAAGGTTTCAGACAAGCTTTAGTGCTCAGAGGAGCCTACTCTGGCTTGTGGCAGAACCCTTTCTTCAGACTTTACTTTCATAGCATCTATGACAATCACAACACTGAAGTTCATTTATGCACTTTCCTAAAGAAGAGAAGAGGGGGCCATGACTGCATGGGTGTGGGCCAATAAGTGCATCCCGAGATTCTATATTCTCACCTTATTAATATGAAGGCCATGCAGCTTTCAATTATTTGCTAAACTTGGTGATTTCCATTGCTACCTAACTACCCTCTAGAGCTTCTAGTTCCCCACAGGATGAAGTCCAAACTTATTAGTATGTTTGGAAAGCTTTGAAGAATTTTGTTTTTTTTTAAATTAAGCCCTGAGGAATTTGAGCCTTGCATACCTGGGTTTTAGAAACAGAGTTTTAGCTCTGAAGTCTAAAAATTCACAGCATTTTGCTTCAGGTGAGAAACCTACCTCTAAGGTTGAATAAGACATATCAGCCACAGTCCCAAAGGAACACATAGGATTCACTTTTCAGAACAAATGCAGTTCTGCAGGGCTTGGGGCACCAAGGGCTGGCTCAGTGGTTAATGCCCTTAGAGGAAGCCTGGTTCAATTCCTAGCATCCACATGGTGGTTCACACCTACCTGTAATTCTTTTAACAGGAGACCTGATACCCTCTTCTGGGTCCTGAAGGCTCCTTTCACTCAGGAACAAATGCATGCACATTTACTAAATAAAAATTTTGGAAAGTAAAACTGAAACTTTGATACTATTATGTATATGAAGCTATAGTTTTTATTATGTATTTTTAGATAAATATTAAGAATTTAAAAATGGCTCTTCTCCTGTATTTCCTGGGTCATATGTCTCACACTAGGTACTCTGACCTTTTCAGAAGCTGCCCACATCCTTAAAATCTCCAGGATTTTGATATTACGTCCAGGGTAGCCTCACTAAAGTACCTAGTGTACATAGCATCTTCATGTGGAATTTCACTTGCCAAGTGTTCCTCAACACCACAAACTTGTAGCTAAGCCTATTTTTTGTCAAGAAAGAGCCTGGAATTGACTGTTTATCATGACAATCATTTAGCCACTTGTAGCTGGTGGCTTCTGTGTGTGGACTGGGAAGATACAGAACATACTTGTACAATTTCCACAAGGCAGTCTTGGCCTGGAAGTTCAGTGATAATGCCTGGCATGCAGCATTCCTCTCTATGCTTAGACTGCAGGCAGCTCTGTGGGATGGAGCCCTACTTTGCATGCTGCACTGCTTCCTCAGAAAAGGATAGGACTTGCTCCTTGCCTCTGCTTCCTCTTTGGGTGCTGACCAAGGGCATGTCAGGGTTCTCCAGAGCTACAGCTCCTCATCCTCTTCCAGGAAGTTCACATGTATCAAAGGTGACTCCATCCCTTGAGGCAACAATCACTACAGGATGGGAAACCCATGTGCCTTCTTCAGACCTGGGCTCCTGTTTCACCTTTCTGTCTCTGGGATCCAGGTTCTGCTATCACACCAAACCCTGATTCTGGCCCTCCTTGTTTTTCCAAAGTTTCCCTCTCTGTCTAGACCTCACAGGTAATCCATCAGTTTACACATCTTGCTCCGACCTACATTTCCTCCATTGCTTCTGCAGTACAATCCCCAAGAGCTCTGGATCCTTGGGCAAGCCCAGGTGCATGATATCAGCATGGCTCTACTCCTTTATTAATCATCTCTGGTAGAGGTGTTGACCTATGGCTCTGGGTCACATTATCTATGGGTGCCTCAAATGTTTCTTCCCACATCTCTTATCCCACTGATTGCTTAGCAAAGGTCCCAAATAATTACATAGACTACTAAGGGGAAACTCTCTTCTATCTGAACGTTACTTTCCTTTCCTGTTATTTTCGCCATGGGCTCTCACTCCTTTCCTGGGCTTCAGGAACCCAACACTAACGCTACCACCAACCATAATGCTCACCCTAACTCTAACCATACCTTAAACTGAACTCTCAATTTCAGAAATACATGACCCTACCTGGATGGCATAGCTCCATATTGGAGAGGGGGTGAATGGAAGGGGAGGTGGTCAGGGTGAATGTAAAGGGGGAGAGAATGTAAGAGGGAGGGAGGGTATCAAGTGAGGGATAGGAATCGACATGTAAAATAAACAATAATAATTTAAAAAAATTCAGTATGTAGGGACTCAGAATGTGCACAAGAGGATTAGTGGATCTAACAGAGATCTTGAGGTCTTTAGCTGAGGGAACTCTAGCAGAGGCCCAGTGATGGGTTTCAAGTATCCAGTTGGATGTTTTGTTTCATTTAAAAATTATTTATAATATGTAATATCCTACTTGAATATCTCTTGGTAGAAAATAAGAGGGCAACAATCTCATTGTAGATGGTTGTGAACTACCATCTGGTTGGTGGGAAGTAACTCATATCCTCTGTAAGTACAATCAGTGTGCTTGAACTTTTAGCCATCTATCCATTCCATTGTTGTGTTTGAAGAAAAGGCCTCATTATGTAATTTTGACTGGCCTGGAATTCATTGAGATTCATGCATTTGGCTCCTGAGTACTGCTGGACAGGATCTGTAGAAAGGGGAATTCTCCTCCACTGCTTTTGGGAGTTCAAACTTGTACAGCCATTTTCAAGATAGCTATGGCAGTTCCTCAGCAAGATGGGAATTGGTTTACCACAGGACCTGGCAATCCCACTCATAGCCATATACCCAAATTATCCACATTCATGCAACAAAGACAAGTGTTTAATTATATCTATAGCAGCATTATTTGTAATAGCAAGAAACTAGAAGCTACCCAGATGCCTCTCAACTGAAGAATGGATAAAGAACTTGTGGCACATCTACACAATGGACTACTAATAGACAGAAAAAATGGAATCTTGAAATGCACAGGGAAGTGGATGGCACTTGAAGAAATAATCATGAATGAGGTAACCCAGGCACAAAAAGTAGAATATGGTAGAGAGGGAGAGAACATAAAAGAGCAAGTCATTATTGGTTTGAAGAGAAAATTGAACCTAAAGTTATATCTAGAGACCAAGAAGTCTGACTCCAACTAACAATCTGAGCAACAGTGGAAAGGCTTCCATTATTGACCTTCCCTGAAAATTACATCAGCAACTAACTCGAGCGCTACATGGAGCCCTCATCTAGTCTCTGTAGAAAACAGAAGCAAAGACCCAGAAGTAAACACTGCGTCTAACTAGAATCCAGATGCAGAGAGAGAGAGGACAAGATCGAGTTGCAGAAACACATTGAGACAGCTGATCTGATGAAGGAGGAGCTAATAGGATCCCAGACTGATAGCTGTGAATCCAGCATGGAACTGACTCAGACCCCTGAGATGGGTATCAGCTAGAAGGTGTGAGCTGTCTAATGGAGTTCAGACAGTGGGACCTGGATGTATTCCTGGTGCACAAAAGGACCTTGAGGACACATTCCCCCAATCCAGGGATACCCCCTAAACCTAGACATAGAAGAGACATTCTAATCAACACTTCAAATGCGCTGTCAGAAATACATGACCCCACTTGGATGGCCTAGCCCTATGTGTTAATTGTGGGTGAATAGGATGGCAGGGTGGTCAGGGAGAATGTGAGGGGGCAACAGATGATAAGAGGAAGGGAAGGAATGAGGGAGATATAGGGAACAAGGATCTACATGTAAAAAATCATGAACTAATTTTAAAAAAATATCCGGCATGCATGGACTCAGGATGTTCCCAAGAGGATATGGGGATCTAACAAGTTTTTGGCGGTCTTTAGCTGAGGGAACTCTTGCAGAGGCCCAGTGATGGGTTTCAAGTAACCAGTAGGACATTTTATTTCATTTTTAAAAGTTATTTTGTCATATGTAGTACCCTACTTGAATGTCTGCTGGTAGAAAAGAAGAGGGCAATGGGTCTGATTGTAGATGGTCGTGAGCTACCATCTGGTTGGTGGGAGTTAACTCATATCCTCTGTAAGTACAGTCAGTGTGCTTTAATTTTCAGTCTTCTGCATGTTCCATTGTTGTGTTTTTAAGAAAGGGCCTCATTATGTATCTGTGACTGGCCTGGAATTCATTGAGATTCATGCTTTTGGCTCCTGAGTCCTGGGTTCAAAGGCATGAAACACCATGATCATCTCAGGAATAAAATTTTATATTGTTAACATAAATAAGCATTAGTTTAGTTAACATGGCTAGTGCTATGCATTCTGAGACAATAATTAATTTTTATTACATTTCTTATTCACACAAAATTGAGGTCGATTTTGTTTCTAAATTAAAAAGTAGTAAATTATGGGCTATAATTAGGGGTTATTGGCTACTGTCTAGAATTCCTGATACTAAGAGATGTAAGTTCAGCCTCTATTACCAACAAAGCAAAATAGGGCCTGAGTAGGTATCTCAGTCAATAAAGTACAAACACGAAGGACCTGAGATCAAGCAAAATGCTAAATCTAGAAGGGGATGATTAAAAGTTAAACTTGTGGGACATTTGATCATTATGTGAAAATAGGGTGCTTTTTACCTTGCCTGCCTAAGGCCCTTAATTGGTTTAATAAAAAGTTAAACGGCCAATTGCTCAAAAGGAATGGTTAGGCAGGATTGCTGGGCTGAGAGAAAAACTCAGGGGAATGAATCTAGGCCTGGACCCATGCCAGGAAGACAAGGAAGGAGCTGCGAATACAGAATAATAGACAATAGGCTAATAGACATTTGTTAAGGTATAGGAAATTGTTGGGAACAAGGTTAAGTTAAAGGCCAATCATTCATAATTTAGAAATGTCTGTGTCATTATTTGGGGATGGATTGTTCCAAGAAAATCTGACAAGAAAGTCCAACTACATATTAGCACTGGAAAGGTGAGAGAGATCTGTAAGGCTCAGTGGCAGAAAAGTCTAACTTCATAAATGTGAACCTGATAAATAAGAGGGACAATTGGAATTGAATTGACTTTGACATGTGATCTCTCTGTTGCTCTGTCACTGTCTATCTGTGCTTCTGTCTCTCTCTCCCCATAACATAAACACACACACACACACACACACACACACACACACACACACACATACACACAGTAAACAAACAGATATATTCCATATTGTATTATGGTTGGGTGTCTTCACATATTCTGTCCCTGTCCTGTGCACTTTCTGTTTGTTTACTTGAGAAAGTGTTTCCCTGTGTAGCCCTGCCTGTCCCCAATCGCACTCTGTGTACAAGGCTGGTCAAAAAATGAAGTGATGCCTACCTCAGCATCCCTTAATAAAAACTGGCTCCTTATTTAGAATTAAGGCAAAAGTTCTCAGGTTTTTCAAATTGATAAATACAAGTGAGTTGACACTGCATAGTCTGAACACATATTACCTGCAAAAGCAACATATGTAGTGCCACAATACTCTGCAATGACTCAGAAAATACACTTTGAAATTGACACACTACATCTTTTTCAAAACTTGAATCAGAAGTTAGTTCCAATTTTTTCATACACAATATGATTTGTTTATTAATATTGACAAACTCTTCATTCCTAATCTCTTAAAACAATCAAAATTATTATGAGATACATAAATTCCAATAAACTTTTATGGGGAATTGAATGCAGCAGCATACCTTATTTGCCTCAATGTTGCCACATGTTGTTGGAACAGGTTCAGCTTCTCTACGGTTGGGTCAGAGGTGATATGCACATCATACATAGGCCTATGAAGAAGTTTACAGAGTTCCTCATATTATTATAAGAGTAGTTTATGTTTATGAATTCTCTCTATTTTACATTTTTTGAGATATTCTACTTGAGTGTCCAATTCTTTTCTAGTTAATGGAGTCTTGTCTATTTCTTTTTTTATGATTATAGTAAGGTGCATGGATGGTAATGGAACTACAAAATAATAGCAATGCCAAATGGTTAAATTGACATACAAGGCAGTTTAAGCCTCGGGTGGTGGCACAATTT
This sequence comes from Phodopus roborovskii, assembly GCF_943737965.1. Taxonomy (NCBI): domain Eukaryota; kingdom Metazoa; phylum Chordata; class Mammalia; order Rodentia; family Cricetidae; genus Phodopus; species Phodopus roborovskii. Next base: position 98,623 of record NW_026126973.1, read on the forward strand.
TTTAAATGTAGCACTTGGGAGACAGAAGGGAAGTGGTTATCTGTGAGTTGGAGACCACCCTTGAATACAAACTATGGGCTAAGATGGGCAGGGCTATTACACAGAGATAAACTGCCAAAAATGTAGATTATGCAAAACAGAAAATAATGAAAAAAAGGATCACCTAATACTTCTAGCAAGAAAGAACAATTATGACTTTGTTTCGTGCTTGACTTCTGCTATGTGGCAAAGAAATACCTCAGGGTCCTGATACTCCAACCTCATTTTCTGGTTAAGTTTACAGGTATCAGTCAACATGCTCAACTTCCTTTTACAATTCCTACTGTAGTAAAATATCCCTGAAGTATACCCTGTGTGTAATATCTTTGGTTGTAAATAGAGACTGCTCCAATTTATACTGTAGTAAAACACCACTGAATTATTGCCCTGCTCCAAGTTAACAACAATCTTAATGAAATTCCATCCCCACAAATGGGACAAAAGCAATATGTACTCAGCACAATCTGTATTGCAAGTATAAACACAGCCAGTTTTTCACTTTCAATACAGAACTCAAATTACACAGTACTTACTCTAATATTCCCATGATCACTTCTTTGCCCATTACTATGAATATAGTAGATCCTGCCCCATTCCTAGTATATTAAGAAGGCAGTAGAGTGAGTATTATTTATATATTGTAAAATATAGTTTCACTAATCATTGTTTAAAAATTGACTTATATTCAGGGAAAAAAGATGTGATTAGCATACTCCAAAGGTTCTCATGTGCCTAAATTCACATGAGTGAACTTGAGTGTTTAAGAAAAAAAAAAGTATTTTTTATTTAGCACATCTACATCATTTATATTAACTTAAGGAAAATGCTCTAATGTCATGGTCTTCTTGAAGGATCAATTATCCTTACCTTTGAAAGGCAGTCTGACTGCTAGTGTTATTCCATCTACAGACATGGGTGGTATGCTTCTACTTTAATAGTAATTGGAACATGAGATACCTCAACATTATCACTCAGCTCTCCCTAGTGTCCCATATTTTCAGAATCATCCTGGATGGCTGAGTGGTACACAGGTTTGATCATTAAAGGAGCCACAAAGTTTTAAGTTTGTCTGGTAACAACTATTTGTATCACTACATATACTCGGCTCTTATGTACCCATTTATTCTCTGGTGGTGGATGGTAGATCAGACATATATATGAAGAAGGAATGGAGGACAGAAATCAAGTTTGGGGTGATATTGTCTACTTGGTTTTTTGATATAAAGCCTAACTTACAAGATTATGAGATTATTTCCTTCATGTATTTAAGTGTGTTGCTTGTGAATCTGGTGACCACTGAAGTCACAAGTCAGTGCTGGTTTCCCTGGAATAGCAGTTCAGGACAGTTGTAGTCCACCACATGGGCTAGACACTGAAACCTGCTTTTATTCAAGAGAAGAAAAGGCATGCAATTGCACAATGTATCTTAAGCTGCTGTCTTATTTTTATGTATTTTGGAGATGGAGTTTCTCATTCCACCTATCTCTGCCTCTCAATGTTGAAGTTAGAAGTATATGCAACCATTATGTTTTTTTCACTCGAGACAAGGTTCCTATATGATGCCCTGGCTGTCTTGAAACTTACTCTGTAGAACAGGCTGGCCTTTGAAGATCTTTCTGCCTCTGACTCTGCCTCCAAAGTACTGGTGTTAAAGGCATAATCCACAACCCAGCAATCTGGATTAATTTTCAAGAATTGTAAGGAGTGAATTGAGGTTATCATGGCTTTGAGGGAAGCAGTTTTCAAATTAATCAATTTATTCAATGTTTCCTTACCCCTCGTTCAAACAAACACCAATGTCTCCCATTTCTCTAAAGTTAAAATATTATTATGCTCTGTAAAACCAAAGAAAAAAAATTTAAGCAGGGTGAATAGGGTAACTGCCTTCCACATTTGTCATATATATCCCTCCTCCAACTAGAATGCTTTCCATTTGCAATGCTAAACTGACAACATATTCCTCTGTCTTAGATACCTACAAGCTTGTTTTTTGAACATGATAAAATATAAGCCGAAACATATATAATATTTTACTTTTACAAAAAAGCCGCATGCATTTAGGTAGCTTTGTGTAGTGCATGTTTATAATTGAAGCAATTTTCAAATTAATCAATTTATTCAATGTTTCCTTACCCCGCCTTTCAAACAAACACCAATGCCTCCCATTTCTCTATGCAAGTTTATAATTGTAGCACTTGGAAATATGGACAGATGACTGCTAATACCTTCATCCGGGCTTTGCTACAAAGCAAGACACTGCCTCAAAACCAATAAGTATACATAAAGAGAATTAAATGTAACCATCTCATATTTAATTAGTGAAAAATACAAACCAGTGGGATGGTACATGCCTTGCTCAGTACTCAGAAGCTTGAGACAGGAGTCACAAATTCAAGGACAGAAAGGACTGTATTGCTAAGAGCCTATCTTGGCAAAAGAACAAATGAGATGAAAATAAACAATAAAACATACATTTACTTCACCAGAGTTGAAAAGAAGAAAATCATATCTTACCGTTCTGGTGAGCATCTGTTGCTGTGCTAAAACACTGACCACACACAATGCAGTCCAGAAAGGGGCTTACTTAGCTTATGCTCCAGGTCACTGTCCCTAATGAGAATTACAGCAGCGACTCAAGCAGGACAGTGGGAAGAAAATGTGGAGGAATGCAGGTGTCAGCTCATCTCTGGCTCTCTCACTTGCTCACAGTAAAGCTTAGCCAGTCCCCTTTGTTTACAGATAGCCCCTTGCACATGGACAGTTATAACAGCATAACTGCTGCCCATGTACAGGTTTACAGATTTTTTTTCTTGTCTTTGGCCAGCTGCAAGGCCTGTGTTAAGGCCAAGAGCTCAACTTCTCATGCTGAGTTTCCTTCTGGCAGGCTGCTGGCTCAAACTCTGCAGGTTTCATTCACATCCTTGTCCCAGTCCTTTCTTTACCTTTCACAAGGTTCCCATCAGTGAACCAAGTTAGTGTTTCCATGGCCAGAGGGAAGACTGTAAGGTCTTTGCAAACTCCTGTCTCTTTAATCAGCAGGTGATGACAGTCCCAAATTACTTGTTCTTCAGTCTTCTCAGGCAGAAGAGTGGCAGTTAGTGCATCAGTTATTCATGTGGGCATTGGACATCCATTGTTCTGTGGGCTGCCGGACAATGCTCTCCTGCTCACCAGTGCATGGGGGGCTATTGTAATTACTTTCTGCCCCTAAGTTAACATGTCAGAGTCTTTGATCAGTACAGCCATGGCAGCCATAGCTTTTAGACAGCCAGAACATCCACTGCCTACAGGATCAAGCTCCTTCCCTGTTTATCGGTTACTGATGGCTGTTCAGAGTCAAAACAAATCCAGGCTCCTACATTTGACAGGATGTCTCTTTTTAACAGAAGGTAAGGGCATCCTGGGATATCTAGGAACAAATGATATATCCCACCTGCATCAAGGATCACTGCCACCTGTATCCAGGCAACTCCCGTATCCTGCTAGTGGGCACTCAACTCCACTGTCCTATCTGGCGCAGGTATGGGAAACACCACCCTATCCAAGCCCATGGCATAGGGGATAAAGGCAAACAGGAACTACAGCCGGTTGCCTCACTGAGGCCATGCCTTCTCCATTTCTTGAGCTGACTCTCAGTCAGATCCTGGTGTCTGGCCACTGCTGGCCTGCCTTTTAATTGCTAATCTCATTAACACCTGCCAGAGGCCTTAAGGGGAGACCCACCCTGCTGAGCCTCTGCAGGTAGGCAGCCCTCTTTGGCAAAGGGAATGAATCACATTTCCTCAGCCTCTTTTTGGATTCATCCATGGCAATACTTATACATCAAGCACCACTGTGCAACAGGAAAACACAGCTCTCTCACGCTAGAGCTGACATTCAGATGGCAGGAACATTTAAGTGCTAAGGGATGCCTTGTTCTTGCCTTCTTTTGATCTACTGGGGCACTTTCGATTGGTACACACCACCTAGTTCACCTAAATAGGAGATGAGGGAAGAATTTAAAGGGATAAGTACTTGAACCTGATAGACAGGGACTGAGGGCTCTACAGAGGTGAGATGACTTTTGCACAGAGAGGTTGAGTTTGGAGGCTCAGCAGCAGAGCACTGCCCTAGCACCTGTGAGGCCCTCAGTTTGACCCTAAGCTTCTCCATCTCCTTGGCCTCTTCCTCACCCATGCCTAATTCCACTCTAATGCTGATGGATATTTGTGTTGTTCCAGTTTGTGGCTACTATGAACAGAACTCGTGGGAACCTTCTAGCATGTTCCTCTTTCTCTCTTATTCTCCTCCCCCACCCCTCTGTCTCTCTGTGTATGTGTTTCAAACAAGCATTTATTGGGAGCAGGTCCCATAGCAGGAGTGGAAGTCAGAGACAAATTGAAGGAGCCAGGCAAGTGACCTTACTTTTTCACTGGCCCTCCATTAAGTTTTTACATTTTTGTGTAGACTTATGACTGTGCACTGATGGTTCCATTTGCCTGTTGATTTCACTGACAACTGACAAGTCTGCAACCTTTCCACTTGCTCAAAAGAGCCCACGGTTTCTGAAATGTCTGCCTGAGCCCTTGATCGGTTTTTACTGGGCTGTCTTTTTCTACTGGTTTGCACTTGTTTCCTACTTTGGCTACAGGCCCTATGTCTGCTTTATATACCAACAGTTTCATTCCTTACTGTGTTGCCTTTCTGGACAATTTTAAGTGTCTTCTATTGGAGAGAATTCTTAACTTCCAGAAAGTTCAATTTGTGATGGAGATATATGTAGCTCAGTGTTTAGAGAGTGCTTGCCTAACATGCATGAGACCCTGGGCTCTATTCCTGGCTCTCCAGAAACTGGGTATGTATGGTGGTGTTTACCTATCATCCCAGTATTTGGGAGGTAGAGGCAGGAAGATCAGAGGTTCAAGGTCATCCTCAGCTACACAGCTACATAGCAAGTTCAAGGCTAGCCTGTTTTTGGAGACCCTATCTCAAAAAGTAACCAAGTAAGCAGAAAGATGAGAGATTGGTTTCCAGACTCCACAGGGTGAACTTACTACCACATGTAACTCCAGGTGTTGTAGGGGTTCTGATGGCTTTTTTTTTTTTTTTTTTTTTTTTTTTGGAGGGAACCTATATGTGCTTGTACAAACACACAGTCATATACATACAAAAGAAAAATAAATATTAAAAGCAAACTAATCTATCAATATTTTAAAAAGGTTGCCTTCATGACCTTTTTTTTCCCTCATGTCTTACTTTACACAGCCTTTTCCTACCAGGATAGTAGTAGATGACTTTAATTCTAGCACTTGAGAGACCAGAGAATCTGTGATTTTGAGATCAGCCTGGTTGAACATAGTGATTACACATAAATCCTGTCTCAAAAAAACAAAAACAAAACCAAAAAAACCCAAACAACAACAAAAGTCCCAACATCTTGCTTCTCAAGTCCAAGGTCATGAAGCTATTTCTGAGGAGTCAAACCCATAGCAAAGCTAATCTCAGCAGTGATTGAGTTACTGCCTAGAAAGTACCCTTCACTGAACCTGGATCTCAAGGATTCTGCTAGGCTGTCTGGTTAATGCACTGCAGGAGACTCCTGTCTCCATATTGTCCCACTCCTCTGTATTTGGAGAAAAAGTCATGTGCCACTGTCCCTGACCTTTTACCCAATGAGCCATCTCCAGCCACAGCTGTCCAGGTAGAGGGTCTACCTAAGGGCATGATGGTGAATAGTTTGGATCAAACAGCTGTTGCTGCCTCCAGCTATGTACTTATGTTTTGGGTATCACAAATTAGTTCTCCTGTAGGGTTCTTAGCCACATAGTGACATTTAGGAACTGGACACCTCAGAAAGACACCCAGGACAGATACCATGGGATTTGTTGGTACAATCGTGGCAGTGCCCTTCTTTTTGTCCTTACACCAGGGACCAGACCAGCATCTTGTCTTAGCTGCCTTGGGAAACCATCCCAATATTTGAGGCTCAGTAAGTGATATTCTCTGCCTTTGTGTGTCTGTGATGTGTGTGTGTGTGTGTGTGTTGGTGTGTGTGTGTGTGTGTGTGTGTGTATGGGTGTGTGTAGTATAAAGAATCACCCCATTCAAGTAAATGCAAAAAAATAGTCAGATCATCACACCACCCTAAACATGAACTTGGTAACTTTTATGTCAGCTGATTCATTGAGTGATGGACTACTACATTTACAAAGAATGTGGTCGTGGTGGACCTCTGCACAGAGAGAATGATGCAGTGTGTGAACATTAATGTTAGACTGACAGATGTATATTCCCTTTTTGCAGAAGAATCTCTCAACTTCTTGTTAATTTCAGAGGAAATAACTCCAATTTTGGCTATTGTGAGCTCTCAACATATCACTGGGTAGGGTTGGGGAGAAGACATTTCGTGCAAACCACATGTTGCATTCTCACCATGCATGTACAGTGACATGTGTGGCCACAAGACCTTAGCTGATACTAAGGAGTAGCAAATAACTGGAAATGATTTTTAACATGTACTTCTGCTTTAGATAATTTATACAATAACTTAGTCCTCAACATGGACTGTATTTAATGAAACAAATTCTCAAAAGCCCTCCATATGCCCTAACTGGTTACTTAGAGCTCTGTAGAGGACTGGACAGTAGAGCGAATTCAGCTCTTTGAGGTGTTTGTTTCTCTTTCGGGTGGTTTTAAGGTTTCAGACAAGCTTTAGTGCTCAGAGGAGCCTACTCTGGCTTGTGGCAGAACCCTTTCTTCAGACTTTACTTTCATAGCATCTATGACAATCACAACACTGAAGTTCATTTATGCACTTTCCTAAAGAAGAGAAGAGGGGGCCATGACTGCATGGGTGTGGGCCAATAAGTGCATCCCGAGATTCTATATTCTCACCTTATTAATATGAAGGCCATGCAGCTTTCAATTATTTGCTAAACTTGGTGATTTCCATTGCTACCTAACTACCCTCTAGAGCTTCTAGTTCCCCACAGGATGAAGTCCAAACTTATTAGTATGTTTGGAAAGCTTTGAAGAATTTTGTTTTTTTTTAAATTAAGCCCTGAGGAATTTGAGCCTTGCATACCTGGGTTTTAGAAACAGAGTTTTAGCTCTGAAGTCTAAAAATTCACAGCATTTTGCTTCAGGTGAGAAACCTACCTCTAAGGTTGAATAAGACATATCAGCCACAGTCCCAAAGGAACACATAGGATTCACTTTTCAGAACAAATGCAGTTCTGCAGGGCTTGGGGCACCAAGGGCTGGCTCAGTGGTTAATGCCCTTAGAGGAAGCCTGGTTCAATTCCTAGCATCCACATGGTGGTTCACACCTACCTGTAATTCTTTTAACAGGAGACCTGATACCCTCTTCTGGGTCCTGAAGGCTCCTTTCACTCAGGAACAAATGCATGCACATTTACTAAATAAAAATTTTGGAAAGTAAAACTGAAACTTTGATACTATTATGTATATGAAGCTATAGTTTTTATTATGTATTTTTAGATAAATATTAAGAATTTAAAAATGGCTCTTCTCCTGTATTTCCTGGGTCATATGTCTCACACTAGGTACTCTGACCTTTTCAGAAGCTGCCCACATCCTTAAAATCTCCAGGATTTTGATATTACGTCCAGGGTAGCCTCACTAAAGTACCTAGTGTACATAGCATCTTCATGTGGAATTTCACTTGCCAAGTGTTCCTCAACACCACAAACTTGTAGCTAAGCCTATTTTTTGTCAAGAAAGAGCCTGGAATTGACTGTTTATCATGACAATCATTTAGCCACTTGTAGCTGGTGGCTTCTGTGTGTGGACTGGGAAGATACAGAACATACTTGTACAATTTCCACAAGGCAGTCTTGGCCTGGAAGTTCAGTGATAATGCCTGGCATGCAGCATTCCTCTCTATGCTTAGACTACAGGCAGCTCTGTGGGATGGAGCCCTACTTTGCATGCTGCACTGCTTCCTCAGAAAAGGATAGGACTTGCTCCTTGCCTCTGCTTCCTCTTTGGGTGCTGACCAAGGGCATGTCAGGGTTCTCCAGAGCTACAGCTCCTCATCCTCTTCCAGGAAGTTCACATGTATCAAATGTGACTCCATCCCTTGAGGCAACAATCACTACAGGATGGGAAACCCATGTGCCTTCTTCAGACCTGGGCTCCTGTTTCACCTTTCTGTCTCTGGGATCCAGGTTCTGCTATCACACCAAACCCTGATTCTGGCCCTCCTTGTTTTTCCAAAGTTTCCCTCTCTGTCTAGACCTCACAGGTAATCCATCAGTTTACACATCTTGCTCCGACCTACATTTCCTCCATTGCTTCTGCAGTACAATCCCCAAGAGCTCTGGATCCTTGGGCAAGCCCAGGTGCATGATATCAGCATGGCTCTACTCCTTTATTAATCATCTCTGGTAGAGGTGTTGACCTATGGCTCTGGGTCACATTATCTATGGGTGCCTCAAATGTTTCTTCCCACATCTCTTATCCCACTGATTGCTTAGCAAAGGTCCCAAATAATTACATAGACTACTAAGGGGAAACTCTCTTCTATCTGAACGTTACTTTCCTTTCCTGTTATTTTCGCCATGGGCTCTCACTCCTTTCCTGGGCTTCAGGAACCCAACACTAACGCTACCACCAACCATAATGCTCACCCTAACTCTAACCATACCTTAAACTGAACTCTCAATTTCAGAAATACATGACCCTACCTGGATGGCATAGCTCCATATTGGAGAGGGGGTGAATGGAAGGGGAGGTGGTCAGGGTGAATGTAAAGGGGGAGAGAATGTAAGAGGGAGGGAGGGTATCAAGTGAGGGATAGGAATCGACATGTAAAATAAACAATAATAATTTAAAAAAATTCAGTATGTAGGGACTCAGAATGTGCACAAGAGGATTAGTGGATCTAACAGAGATCTTGAGGTCTTTAGCTGAGGGAACTCTAGCAGAGGCCCAGTGATGGGTTTCAAGTATCCAGTTGGATGTTTTGTTTCATTTAAAAATTATTTATAATATGTAATATCCTACTTGAATATCTCTTGGTAGAAAATAAGAGGGCAACAATCTCATTGTAGATGGTTGTGAACTACCATCTGGTTGGTGGGAAGTAACTCATATCCTCTGTAAGTACAATCAGTGTGCTTGAACTTTTAGCCATCTATCCATTCCATTGTTGTGTTTGAAGAAAAGGCCTCATTATGTAATTTTGACTGGCCTGGAATTCATTGAGATTCATGCATTTGGCTCCTGAGTACTGCTGGACAGGATCTGTAGAAAGGGGAATTCTCCTCCACTGCTTTTGGGAGTTCAAACTTGTACAGCCATTTTCAAGATAGCTATGGCAGTTCCTCAGCAAGATGGGAATTGGTTTACCACAGGACCTGGCAATCCCACTCATAGCCATATACCCAAATTATCCACATTCATGCAACAAAGACAAGTGTTTAATTATATCTATAGCAGCATTATTTGTAATAGCAAGAAACTAGAAGCTACCCAGATGCCTCTCAACTGAAGAATGGATAAAGAACTTGTGGCACATCTACACAATGGACTACTAATAGACAGAAAAAATGGAATCTTGAAATGCACAGGGAAGTGGATGGCACTTGAAGAAATAATCATGAATGAGGTAACCCAGGCACAAAAAGTAGAATATGGTAGAGAGGGAGAGAACATAAAAGAGCAAGTCATTATTGGTTTGAAGAGAAAATTGAACCTAAAGTTATATCTAGAGACCAAGAAGTCTGACTCCAACTAACAATCTGAGCAACAGTGGAAAGGCTTCCATTATTGACCTTCCCTGAAAATTACATCAGCAACTAACTCGAGCGCTACATGGAGCCCTCATCTAGTCTCTGTAGAAAACAGAAGCAAAGACCCAGAAGTAAACACTGCGTCTAACTAGAATCCAGATGCAGAGAGAGAGAGGACAAGATCGAGTTGCAGAAACACATTGAGACAGCTGATCTGATGAAGGAGGAGCTAATAGGATCCCAGACTGATAGCTGTGAATCCAGCATGGAACTGACTCAGACCCCTGAGATGGGTATCAGCTAGAAGGTGTGAGCTGTCTAATGGAGTTCAGACAGTGGGACCTGGATGTATTCCTGGTGCACAAAAGGACCTTGAGGACACATTCCCCCAATCCAGGGATACCCCTAAACCTAGACATAGAAGAGACATTCTAATCAACACTTCAAATGCGCTGTCAGAAATACATGACCCCACTTGGATGGCCTAGCCCTATGTGTTAATTGTGGGTGAATAGGATGGCAGGGTGGTCAGGGAGAATGTGAGGGGGCAACAGATGATAAGAGGAAGGGAAGGAATGAGGGAGATATAGGGAACAAGGATCTACATGTAAAAAATCATGAACTAATTTTAAAAAAATATCCGGCATGCATGGACTCAGGATGTTCCCAAGAGGATATGGGGATCTAACAAGTTTTTGGCGGTCTTTAGCTGAGGGAACTCTTGCAGAGGCCCAGTGATGGGTTTCAAGTAACCAGTAGGACATTTTATTTCATTTTTAAAAGTTATTTTGTCATATGTAGTACCCTACTTGAATGTCTGCTGGTAGAAAAGAAGAGGGCAACGGGTCTGATTGTAGATGGTCGTGAGCTACCATCTGGTTGGTGGGAGTTAACTCATATCCTCTGTAAGTACAGTCAGTGTGCTTTAATTTTCAGTCTTCTGCATGTTCCATTGTTGTGTTTTTAAGAAAGGGCCTCATTATGTATCTGTGACTGGCCTGGAATTCATTGAGATTCATGCTTTTGGCTCCTGAGTCCTGGGTTCAAAGGCATGAAACACCATGATCATCTCAGGAATAAAATTTTATATTGTTAACATAAATAAGCATTAGTTTAGTTAACATGGCTAGTGCTATGCATTCTGAGACAATAATTAATTTTTATTACATTTCTTATTCACACAAAATTGAGGTCGATTTTGTTTCTAAATTAAAAAGTAGTAAATTATGGGCTATAATTAGGGGTTATTGGCTACTGTCTAGAATTCCTGATACTAAGAGATGTAAGTTCAGCCTCTATTACCAACAAAGCAAAATAGGGCCTGAGTAGGTATCTCAGTCAATAAAGTACAAACACGAAGGACCTGAGATCAAGCAAAATGCTAAATCTAGAAGGGGATGATTAAAAGTTAAACTTGTGGGACATTTGATCATTATGTGAAAATAGGGTGCTTTTTACCTTGCCTGCCTAAGGCCCTTAATTGGTTTAATAAAAAGTTAAACGGCCAATTGCTCAAAAGGAATGGTTAGGCAGGATTGCTGGGCTGAGAGAAAAACTCAGGGGAATGAATCTAGGCCTGGACCCATGCCAGGAAGACAAGGAAGGAGCTGCGAATACAGAATAATAGACAATAGGCTAATAGACATTTGTTAAGGTATAGGAAATCGTTGGGAACAAGGTTAAGTTAAAGGCCAATCATTCATAATTTAGAAATGTCTGTGTCATTATTTGGGGATGGATTGTTCCAAGAAAATCTGACAAGAAAGTCCAACTACATATTAGCACTGGAAAGGTGAGAGAGATCTGTAAGGCTCAGTGGCAGAAAAGTCTAACTTCATAAATGTGAACCTGATAAATAAGAGGGACAATTGGAATTGAATTGACTTTGACATGTGATCTCTCTGTTGCTCTGTCACTGTCTATCTGTGCTTCTGTCTCTCTCTCCCCATAACATAAACACACACACACACACACACACACACACACACACACACACACACACATACACACAGTAAACAAACAGATATATTCCATATTGTATTATGGTTGGGTGTCTTCACATATTCTGTCCCTGTCCTGTGCACTTTCTGTTTGTTTACTTGAGAAAGTGTTTCCCTGTGTAGCCCTGCCTGTCCCCAATCGCACTCTGTGTACAAGGCTGGTCAAAAAATGAAGTGATGCCTACCTCAGCATCCCTTAATAAAAACTGGCTCCTTATTTAGAATTAAGGCAAAAGTTCTCAGGTTTTTCAAATTGATAAATACAAGTGAGTTGACACTGCATAGTCTGAACACATATTACCTGCAAAAGCAACATATGTAGTGCCACAATACTCTGCAATGACTCAGAAAATACACTTTGAAATTGACACACTACATCTTTTTCAAAACTTGAATCAGAAGTTAGTTCCAATTTTTTCATACACAATATGATTTGTTTATTAATATTGACAAACTCTTCATTCCTAATCTCTTAAAACAATCAAAATTATTATGAGATACATAAATTCCAATAAACTTTTATGGGGAATTGAATGCAGCAGCATACCTTATTTGCCTCAATGTTGCCACATGTTGTTGGAACAGGTTCAGCTTCTCTACGGTTGGGTCAGAGGTGATATGCACATCATACATAGGCCTATGAAGAAGTTTACAGAGTTCCTCATATTATTATAAGAGTAGTTTATGTTTATGAATTCTCTCTTTTTTACATTTTTTGAGATATTCTACTTGAGTGTCCAATTCTTTTCTAGTTAATGGAGTCTTGTCTATTTCTTTTTTTATGATTATAGTAAGGTGCATGGATGGTAATGGAACTACAAAATAATAGCAATGCCAAATGGTTAAATTGACATACAAGGCAGTTTAAGCCTCGGGTGGTGGCACAATTTTTTAAATGTAGCACTTGGGAGACAGAAGGGAAGTGGTTATCTGTGAGTTGGAGACCACCCTTGAATACAAACTATGGGCTAAGATGGGCAGGGCTATTACACAGAGATAAACTGCCAAAAATGTAGATTATGCAAAACAGAAAATAATGAAAAAAAGGATCACCTAATACTTCTAGCAAGAAAGAACAATTATGACTTTGTTTCGTGCTTGACTTCTGCTATGTGGCAAAGAAATACCTCAGGGTCCTGATACTCCAACCTCATTTTCTGGTTAAGTTTACAGGTATCAGTCAACATGCTCAACTTCCTTTTACAATTCCTACTGTAGTAAAATATCCCTGAAGTATACCCTGTGTGTAATATCTTTGGTTGTAAATAGAGACTGCTCCAATTTATACTGTAGTAAAACACCACTGAATTATTGCCCTGCTCCAAGTTAACAACAATCTTAATGAAATTCCATCCCCACAAATGGGACAAAAGCAATATGTACTCAGCACAATCTGTATTGCAAGTATAAACACAGCCAGTTTTTCACTTTCAATACAGAACTCAAATTACACAGTACTTACTCTAATATTCCCATGATCACTTCTTTGCCCATTACTATGAATATAGTAGATCCTGCCCCATTCCTAGTATATTAAGAAGGCAGTAGAGTGAGTATTATTTATATATTGTAAAATATAGTTTCACTAATCATTGTTTAAAAATTGACTTATATTCAGGGAAAAAAGATGTGATTAGCATACTCCAAAGGTTCTCATGTGCCTAAATTCACATGAGTGAACTTGAGTGTTTAGAGAAAAAAAAAGTATTTTTTATTTAGCACATCTACATCATTTATATTAACTTAAGGAAAATGCTCTAATGTCATGGTCTTCTTGAAGGATCAATTATCCTTACCTTTGAAAGGCAGTCTGACTGCTAGTGTTATTCCATCTACAGACATGGGTGGTATGCTTCTACTTTAATAGTAATTGGAACATGAGATACCTCAACATTATCACTCAGCTCTCCCTAGTGTCCCATATTTTCAGAATCATCCTGGATGGCTGAGTGGTACACAGGTTTGATCATTAAAGGAGCCACAAAGTTTTAAGTTTGTCTGGTAACAACTATTTGTATCACTACATATACTCGGCTCTTATGTACCCATTTATTCTCTGGTGGTGGATGGTAGATCAGACATATATATGAAGAAGGAATGGAGGACAGAAATCAAGTTTGGGGTGATATTGTCTACTTGGTTTTTTGATATAAAGCCTAACTTACAAGATTATGAGATTATTTCCTTCATGTATTTAAGTGTGTTGCTTGTGAATCTGGTGACCACTGAAGTCACAAGTCAGTGCTGGTTTCCCTGGAATAGCAGTTCAGGACAGTTGTAGTCCACCACATGGGCTGGAAACTGAAACCTGCTCCTATGCAAGAGCAGAAAATGCTTGCAACTGCTCAACCTATGTTCAGCTGCTGTCTTATTTTTATGTATTTTGGATGTGAAGTTTATCATTCCACCTATCTCTGCCTCTCAATGTTGAAGTTAGAAGTATATGCAACCATTATGTTTTTTCACTCGAGACAAGGTTCCTATATGATGCCCTGGCTGTCTTGAAACTTACTCTGTACAACAGGCTGACCTTTGTAGATCTATCTCCCTCTGCCTCCAAAGTACTAGTGTTTGAGTCATAAACCACAACCCAGCAATCTGGATTAATTTTCAAGAATTGTGAGGATTGAATTGAGGTTTCCATTGCTTTGAGGGAAGTAGTTTCGAAATTAATCAATTTATTCAATGTTTCCTTTCGCCCTCTTTCAAACAAACACCAATGTCTCCCATTTCTCTAAAATTAAAATATTATTATGCTCTGTAAAGCAAAAAAAAAAAAATTTAAGCAGTGTGAATTGGGTAACTGCCTTCCACATTTGTCACATATATCCCTCCTCCAACTAGAATGCTTTCCATTTGCATTGCTAAACTGACAACATATTCCTCTGTCTTACATACCCAACAGCTTGTTTTGAACATTACAAAATTTAAGCCTAAACATATATCAATTTTACTTTTACAAAAAAGCCCCATGCATTTAAGTAGCTATGTATAGTGCAAGTTTATACCTGCAGCACTTGGAAATATGGACACTTGACTGCTACTACCTCCAACCTGGACTTGGCTACAAAGCAAGACCCTACCTCAAAACAAATAAGTATACATAAAGAAACTTAAATGTAACCATCTCATATTTAATTAGTGAAAAGTACAAACCTATGGGATGGTACATGCCTTGCTTGGTACTCAGAAGCTTGAGACAGGAGTCACAAGTTCAAGGCCACAAAGGTATTGCTAAGAGACTATCTTGGAAAAAGAAGAAATGAGATGAAAATAAACAATAAAACATACATTTACTTCACCACAGTTGAAAAGAAGAAAATCATATCTTACCGTTCTGGTGAGCATCTGTTGCTGTGCTAAATCACTGACCACACACAATGCAGGCCAGAAAGGGGCTTACTTAGCTTATGCTCCAGGTCACTGTCCCTAATGAGAATTACAGCAGCGACTCAAGCAGGACAGTGGGAAGAAAATGTGGAGGAATGCAGTTGTCTGCTCATCTCTGGCTTTCTCACTTGCTCACAGTAAAGCTTAGCCAGTTCCCTTTGTTTACAGATAGCCCCGTGCACATGGACAGTTATAAAAGCATAACTGCTGCCCATGTACAAGTTTCCATATTTTTTCTTTTCTTTGGCCAGCTGCAAGACCTGTGTTAAGGCCATGAGATCAGCTTCTCATGCTGAGGTTCCTTCTGGGAGGCTGCTGGTTCAAACAGTGCAGGTTTTATTCACATCACTTTCCCAGTCCTTTTAGTGCTTCCCCTGCCAGAGTGAAGTCTGTAAAATCTTTGCAAACTCCAGTCTCTTTAATCAGCAGTTGATGACAGTCACAAATTACTAATTCATCAGTCTTCTCAGGCAGAAGATTGGCAGGTAGTGCATCAGTGATTCATGTGTACATTGGACATCCATCGGTCTGTGGGCTGCTGCACAATGCTCTCCTGCTTTAGTGCATGGGGGGCTGTTGTAGTTACTTTCTGCCCCAAAGTTAACTTGTCAGCCAGACTGTTGTTCTTTTGCTGCAGCTAATGCCTAAGAAACACACACAGGAGACTTAGCGCCCATGTGGTGTTTTTTGAGTGATGGGAGAGAAAGAGGGGTAGCTGAAGGCCAACTGAAAGAAGGAGAGATAGAGAGCAGAGAGACCAGAGACAAAACATATAGAGCAGACAGAGGCAGAGAGAGAGAGCAGAGAGAGTGCAGAGTGTGCATAGAGAGGCAGAGAGAGGCAGAGAGAGGCAGAGAGAGGCAGAGAGAGGCAGAGAGAGAGCAGAGAGAGAGCAGAGAGAGAGTAGAGAGAGCAGAGGCAGAGACAGAACAAAGAATGATAGGCACTTGGTGTGCTTGCTTTAAAAGAGGCTTGTGCATGCCTAACTGAGTCCTTCTTGTTGCCAGGTAAAGCTGATGTAGAGATGGCAAGGCCATGAGCATCCTGCCCATCCTTGGGTCCGGGGTCAGCTGGCTGCTAGTTCATAACATTTCCACATATTATTGTTATTAAAAAAGGTGGGGGTTGGGCGTGGCGGGTTAGGGTTAAGGACATTGAGTTCTGGAGACTGCTTCCTGCTGAAATGGGGGTGTAGATAGTCTTTGGGATATCCGAGAAGGCTGGGGTGCGGCCAACTCCTGGTAGCTGGTTGTTTCATCACAGTTCTGACAGTATGGGGCTCTGGCATCTCTTTGAGACCTGGCAAGAGGTTAGCAGAAGAGAGGACAAGGTTAGGATTTTCTCTTAGGTCTTAGTATTTAATGGGAGAAGTGTGAGGTGGGGGGAGGGTCTCCCAAGGGTGACCAGGAAGTCCCAAGGCCAGGAAAAAGGTGATTTATTGGAGTGAATCTAACCTGTAAATGGATCTAATTCTGCTCCCTGGAACTTAAAAGAATCCTTTGAGTTTGTGAAAACATAAATATTAAGACATATTAGCAGCATACTCATGTTAGAAATGACTTGGCTGAAAGAATTAAAACATGCAGCTGGCAGATTTTTAGCACAATGAAAAGCACCTTAATTGTAAGGTCATAGTTACAGATGTGATCATATAGTGGCATAGTATGGTGTTTAACACTGTTAAAACTTTATTGATTAATGTTAAGACTATAAACAGTAGCAACCTTAAAATACCCAATTTTGAAATCTGTTTTGAAACAATTGAAGCCTTTGTTGCTGCTTTAAGCTGACAAAGCTACCAATCGTCAAAAGCATCAGAGTTCTTGAGAAGGATACAATTTTACTTGAATAATTAGAGAGTAACACAGACTTACTAGCTGGCAGCATGGACAGCCACCCCAGGTCCTCCACAGTTGTTGAAGTCAGAGGCTTTAAGGACATCTGCCTTCTGCTGATGGCATGAGACCTGTGGATTAGGAGCTTTTGGAAGACTTACCTACCGTTGGCCCAAGCAACGTGGAGAAAGTCTATTCCACTGCCCTCTTGTCCATGGTCCTTAGAGCCCTTTGCAGCAGTTGAGATGAAAGGCAGGATTGCTCAGTGGCTAGCTTTGCCACTTTTGTGGGTGGAGCTTCTTTCAGTGTCCATCAGCCTTCTTGGAGGAAATGTGTGGTGCAAGCAGCTGGCCTGTCTCTCTGTCATAATAGCTTTTTAAGGAAACATTTTAAATGCCATATTCTCTAGATCTCTGAGCATTTGAGGGCTGTCTGACTATCTAGCATAACTTAGTATACAAAAATATGTCTTTAGTTACTTGCCTTCAGCACACAGGTGGCTAGGTAAGGCTTTATCCCTGTAATTAATTAATCTGTTTGGGCAACTGGATCCAAGCTGAGAGGCTGTGGAGGGATGTTTTACTCAGAGCCCTGAAGCCTGACTGTAAATGGTTTTAACTTAGTAGGTTAGACTTATCCCTGTAGAGGACAAAGAGATGGAGAAAAACTCCCTTTGATAATAGAGGCTTAACCTTTATAAACAGCTTACAGGAAAGACTGTGTGGCATAGATATTTTGTTAGCTTGAAATAGACATGTATAACCTTAAATGTTTACCACCATTAAAAAATGTGCATGACAATTTAGAAGTATTTGAGACAGTACAGTTGAATTTAAGTTGTATGAAGTTAGCTTACATTTACATAAATTTAAATTAAATGTACAGACACATTAAACAGGACTGGGTAAAACTGAGAAGACTAGAATGTGAAGCTATATATGACATAGTGAAAAAGAAATTAGAGACAAAGAATAAAGAATAAAGCAAATAAAAGAATAAAAGCAAAAGGTAAATGAATTACAGGTTCTGTTGGTGGCAGAAGCTGGCTAGACTACCTCTGCCTAGGTGGCTGGTGTAGCAGAGGGAAGAACCATGGGGGTTGAGGCTAGGCCATGTGGTCAAGCTGGAGGCTGCCATTAACATATCCCCAACAACTAGCAGAAATCATAAAGTTTTGTGATAAAATTTTGTCTTGAGTAGATGCTTCCTCAGCCCAGGCTACTGCTCTGAGACATGCTGCAGCTGGGGCGGGCAGGAGAGTTTTAACGTGGCAGGAAGAGAACAGAAATAAGTTTAGGGTAAGAGATTATTTAGCAGAGAGATAGAAAAAACTCCTTCCATCTACCTGTTTGCTGGCAGTAATTTGAAAGATCCAGTAAAATATCAGGATCTAGAGAGCCTTTACCTGGCCAATTTGAATTATTTTCTAGGGGATACCTAGCCCACCTGGGTGCCTTAACAAGTGGCATCTATCAGGAATCCCAGTGGAGTGGTGAGGGGTATTTCCTTGGTCGGTTTATTCCCCATGGGTAGACCAGAAAGTGACGAAGCAGTCTTGGAACTCGTCAGCTCAAGAGTGTGGCAACACCGTAAATGAGAATGGCAGAGCTTTACTGGAAGCTCCTCAGCCCAAGTACTTTGCCAGGGCCAACAGGGGCTGGAAGGACTCAGCAGTCCTAGAGCAGAGCAGATATACCACCAAGGTTGGTATGTCTTCCACCCGTGAGGAATGTACCCGACCTTAAGGAAATGGGTTAAAATTTAAAAGAGTACCTTACCTAATTGAAGTCAGTGTAGGGTAGTATTTCCAGCAAACGGGGTGGGCGGATGAGGGTGGGGGGGTGGATGGAGGCATACTTCTGGTATCTGAAAGAGTGTCTCTGGCTGCCGCCTGCCAGAAGAAGGCCACCAGTGACCCACAAGGAGAGCCTGCCTGGGGTTCGGAACCAATGTTGTTCTTTTGCTGCAGCTAATGCCTAAGAAACACAAACACAAGACTCAGTGCCCGCATGTAGTTTATTGAGCAAGGGTAGAGAAAGAGAGGGTATCTGGTTGCCAAAGGAAAGCAGGAGAGATAGCAGAGAGACAAGAGAGAGCAGAGGCAGAGAGAGAGCAAAGAGAGAGCAAAGAGAGAGAAGCACTTGGCGAGCTTGCTTTAAAAGAGGCTTGAACATGTGTTGTAAGACCCTCAGAATGAGGAGTCTTCCAGAATGAGGAGTCAATACCCCAAGAACTCAACATCCAGTCCAGTTGCTGCAAAACGAAAGAGGCTTTAATGAACAGGAAAACTTTGCACAAACAGGCTCCTCCAGGATGCAGGCTAGGGAGAAGCCCCCTCCCCAGGGCCCTGGTGTTTTTAAAGGCAAACCCACAAGCTTAGGGAGGGGGTGGAACCCTCTGTCCATTGAGTATGTGACCCTTGGAGGCCTGGTGGTCTCGATATTAGGGTCAGCAGACCTTAGGGCTTCAGGTGTGCTAATTAATCTAGTCTGGGCAAACCAGAGTTACAGCTATCTCTTGACCCTATTTACCACCTGTTGTCTCACAGGAAAGGAGGGGCAGTGTGAATAGTTCTTATCTCAGGGCCTTGTGAGAGGAAGCTAGCAAATTCCAAGGAACAGATATTGGTTTCTAGGTTAGTCCATCATTAACATTACTTTTTAGGTCTTTCAGTGTAAATGAGTCCTCTAGCTGCCAGGTAAAGCTGACAAGGCCAAGAGAGTCCCACCCATCCTTAGGGCAGGGGTCAGCTGCCTGCTAGTTCCTAACACAGACCATCCACAGGCTACAGGATCAAGCTCCTTCCCTGATTATCGGTTACTGATAGCTGTTCAGAGTCAAAATAAATCCAGGCTCCTACATTGACAGGATGTCTCTTTTTAACAGAGGGCACCCTGGGATATCTAGGAACAAGTGATATATCCGGCCTACATCAAGAATCACTGCCACTGGCATACAGGACCTTCCCACATCCTGCTAGTGGGCACACAACTCTGCTGCACTATCTGGCACAGGTAGGGGAAACACCACACTTGCCAAGCCCAAGGCATAGGAGATGAAGGCAAGCAGGAACTGCAGCTGGTTGCCCCACTGAGGCCATGCCTTCTCAATTTCCTGAGCTAGCTCTCAGTCAAGTCCTGGGGTCTGGCCACTGCTGGCCTGCCTTTTAATTCCTAATGTCATTAACACCTGCCAGAGGGAGTAAGGTGAGCCCCAACCAGCCAAGCCTCTGCAGGAAAGGCAGCCTCCTCAGCAATGGGTTTTGACTGCAGAGCACAGGGAAAGGATCACATTTCCTCAGCCTCTTTTGGATTCATCCATGGCAATACCTATATGTCAAGCACCACTGTCCAACAGGAAAACAAAGCCCTCTCACGACCGAGCTGACATTCATACGGTAGCAACATTTAAATGCTAAGGGATGGCTTGTTCTTGCCTTCATTTGACCTACTGGGGAAGTTTCGAATGGTACACACCACTTAGTTCACCTAAATAGGACATGCAGGAACAGTTTAAAGTGATAAGTACTTGAACCTGATAGAAAGAGTTTCAGGGCTCTACACAGGAGAGATGACTTTTGCACAGAGACATTGAATGTGGAGGCTCAGCAGCAGAGGACTGCCCTAGCACCTGTGAGGCCATCAGTTTGACCCTAAGATTCTCCATCTACTTGGCCTCTTCCTCACCTGTGGTATGGCACAATCAGGTTGGGAGCAACTGCTGTGAGGCCCCTGGAAGCTAGAGAGTCTTATTCCCTAGGCTAGGAGGAGACCTAAGATTTTGTTGCTTTTGCTGAACCTGACACCACCAGTGACTTTGGGTCTCTGTCTCCACTACACCACTGGTTAAGGTCTCTGACTTTAACACCTCTGACTGTTTCATCTGCAATAGAAAACAAAAATAAATCCCTGCTACCCCCACCCCTATCCCAACAAGCTTAAACTACCTATCCAAGAAATTTTCACCTTCAAACAGTAAAGAAAGCAGGCACAATACAGCAGAAGGCACTCTGGCTACTTAAGATTCAGATTATAGATTCCCCCACCGTCAAACCCACCCCTGTCAGCTTCCCCCCAAGGCATAATTCCAGTCTAATGCTGATGGATATTTGTGTTGTTCCAGTTTGTGGTTAATATAAACAGAAATAGTGTGCATATTCTAGCATGTTAATCTCTTATTCTCTCTCTCTCTCTCTCTCTCTCTCTCTCTCTCTCTCTCTCTCTCCTCTGTCTGTGTGTGTTTTAAAAAAGCATTTATTGGGAGCAGGTGCCACAGAATGAGTGGAAGTCAGAGACAATTTGTGGGAGTCAGGCAAGTGACCTTACCATTTCATTGGCCCTGCCGTTAAGTTTTTAGATTTTTGTGTAGACTTATGACTGTGCACTGATGGTTCCATTTGCCTGTTGATTTCCCTGACAACTGACAAGTCTGCAACCTCTCCATTTGCTCACTGGGCCATCAAAAAGCCCACGGTTTCTGAAATGTCTGCCTGAGCCCTTGATAGGTTTTTTGCTGGGCTGTCTTTTTCTACTGGTTTGCACTTGTTTCCCTACTTTGGCTACAGGCCCTATGTCTGCTTTATATACCAACAGTTTCATTTCTTACTGTGTTGCCTTTCTGGCCAATTTTAAGTGTCTTCTATTGGAGAGAATTCTTAACTTCCAGAATGTTCAATTTGTGCTGGAGATGTATGTAGCTCAGTGTTTAGAGAATGCTTGCCTAACATGCATGAGACCCTGGGCTCTATTCCTGGCTCTCCAGAAACTGGGTATGTATGGTGGTGTATCCCTATACTCCCAGGACTTGGGAGGTAGAGGCAGGAAGAACGGAGATTCTAGGTCATCCACAGCTACATAGCTACATAGCAAGTTCAAGGCTAGCCTGTTTTTGGAGACCCTATCTCAAAAAGTAACCAAGTAAGCAGAAAGATTAAAGTTTGGCTTACATCCTCCACAGGGTGAGCTCACTACCACCTGTAACTCCAGGTGTTGTAGGGGATCTGATGGCTTTTTTCTTTTTTTGGAGGGCACCTATATGTGCTTGTACATACACACAGTCATATACACACAAAACAAAAATAAAAATTAAAAACAAACTAATCTATCAATATTTTTAAAAGTTTGCCTTCATGACCTTTTTTTTCCCTCATGTCTTACTTTACAGTCTTTTCCTACCAGGATAGAAGTGGATGTCTTTAATTCTAGCACTTGAGAGACAGGAGAATCTGTGATTTCGAGATCACCCTGGTTGAACATAGTGATTACACACATATCCTGTCTCAAAAAAAAAAAAAAAAAAAAAAAAAGCAAAAAAGAAAAAACCAAAAAACAACAAAAATCCCAACTTCTTGCTTCTCAAGTCCAAGGGCATGAAGCTATTACTGAGGAGTCAACCCCTTAACAAAGCTAAACTCAGCAGTGAATGAGTTACTATCTAGAAACTGCCCTTCACTGAACCTGGATCTCAAGGATTCTGCTAGGCTGGCTGGTTAATACACTGCAGGGATCCTCCTGTCTCCATATTGTCCCTCTCCTCAGTATTGGGAGAAATAGTCATGTGCCACTGTCCCTGACCTTTTACCCAATGAGCTATCTCCAGCCCCATCTGACCACATAGAGGGTCTACCTAAGGGCATGGTGGTGAATAGTTTGGATCAAACAGCTGTTGCTGCCTCCAGCTATGTACTTATGTTTTGGGTATCACAAATTAGTTCTCCTATAGGGTTCATAGCCACATAGTGACATTTAAGAACTGGATACCTCAGAAAGATACCCAACACACTTACCATGGAATTTGTTGGTACAATGGTGGCAGTGCCCTTCTTTTAGTCCTTACACCAGGGACCAGGCCAGCATCTGGTCTTAGCTGCCTTGGGAAGCCATCCCAATATTTGAGGCTCAGTAAGTGAAATCCTCTGCTTTTGTGTCTCTGTGGTGTGTGTTTGTGTGTGTGTGTGTGTGTGTGTGTGTGTGTGTGTGTGTGTGTGTGTAGTATAAAGAATCACCCAGTCCAAGTAAATGCAAACAAAGTAGTCAGATCATCACACCAGCCTAAACATGAACTTGGGTCACAACTATCTGTAATTCTTTTAACAGGAGACCTGATACCCTCTCCTGGGTTCTGAAGGCTCCTGTCACTCAGGAACAAATGCATGCACATTTATTAAATAAAAATTATGGAAAGTAAAACTGAAACATTGATACTACTATGTATATGAAGCTATAGTTTTTATTATGTATTTTTAGATAAATATTAAGAATTTTTTTTTTTTTTTTTATTTAATTTTATATAACAAAGTCCAATTAAATGAAAACAAACATTTATACACAATATTTGGGAATTTGGGCGTCGTTCTTTCCAAACTACTTCCTGCTGGTAAGGGGCGCTATCTTGGGGGAATCGAAGAAGATTCAGATATCCTAGCTGTAGTCTGTAGGGCTGTTTTGTCCAGCTGTTTGGAATGCAGGATCAGCTTGTACTCTGTTTCAGGCGGTCTGGTGTGATCAAACCACATTAGTCTGTAAGGAATCCACATCTTTTCATTTTCTGTGGAAACAAAAATAGAAATCCTTTGCCCCAGTAACTTGTTCTTCAACTTAAATTTTGGAGTCAAAGCGTTTTTTTTTTTTTTTTTTTTTAATTTATTATTTTACATGTCGATCCCAGTTCCCGTTCCCTCCCTCCTTCCCTCCCCTCCAGCCCTCCCTCCCTCCTTCCCTCTCTTTTGCCCTCTCTGCCCTCTCCCATGCACTCTAAACACGCTCCCCTCCCAAACTCCCAACACAATACCATATGTAGAGGAAGGCCATCCAGTTGGGGTCATGTAGATCTGACAGGTCCTGTGAAGTAGGGACTAGGGCTTCTCTCCTATCTCTAGAATAAGGCAGTTATCCCTCCATGGGGGATATGTTTGCAAAGTCCTTTTGTGCACCAGGGATACATCCTGGCTCCACTGTCTGAGGTCTCTTAGACTGCTCAGACCTTCTGGCTGAGACCCATATTCATGGGGGTCCGAGTCAGTCCCCTGTTGGCTTCCCAGCTATCAGTCTAGTGGCTCTTAGCTCCTCCTTGTTCAGGTAAGCTGTCTCTATGTACTTCTACCGCATGGTCTTGTTCTCTCCATCTGCTTCTGGGTTGTAGTTCGGCTCAGTGTTTATGTATGGGTGTTTGCTCCTGTTTTCAACAGGCATTAGTTGAGGACTCCATGGAGAAGTTAGTTGTTGATCTCACTCTCCGGGAAGGACATTTATGATAGCCTTTCCAAGGAAGCTCAAATTGTTAGTTGGGAGCAGTCTTGTAGTTCCCTCGACCTTTCTTTGTGTGCAACTTTATCATCAAACCAATATTGGCTCCCTCTTTTATGTTCTCTCTCTCTGTCTCTGACTCTCTCTCTCTCTCTTTCCTATTTTCCATTCCTAACCAGGCTCAATCCTCCTGGTCGCACATGCCTTCCTCTCCTCCCTCTCATTTTCTCCTACTTCTCTCTCCATTAGCTGTCTTCCCCCACTTTACCTGAGGTATGGGGGACTTGTCCCTTCCCAGTTCTGTGAGGGACTTTATATGAATCTCTTAGAATACAACTTGTATCCTAGTTCCTCTGGTGATGTGAATTATAGGCTGGTGATCATTTGATCTAGTTCTAAAATCCTAGCACCCACATGGTGGGTCACAACTATCTGTAATTCTCTTAACTGGAGACCTGATACCCTCTCCTAGATTCTGAAGGCTCCTGTCACATTTATTAAATAAAAATTTTGGAAAGTAAAACTGAAACTTTGATACTACTATGTATATGAAGCTATAGTGTTTATTATGTATTTTTAGATAAATATTAAGAATTTAAAAATGGCTCTTCTCCTGTATTTCCTGGGTCATATGTCTCACACTAGGTACTCTGACCTTTTCAGAAGCTGCCCACATCCTTACCATCTCAAGGATTTTCATATTACATCAACGGTAGCCTCACTAACGTACCTAGTGTACATAGCATCTTCATTTGGAATTTCAATTGCGAAGTGTTCCTCAACACCACAATCTTGCAGCTAAGCCTATTTTTTGTCAAGAAAGACCCTGGAATTGACTGTTTATCATGACAATCATTTAGCCACTTGTAGCTGGTGGCTTCTGTGTGTGGATTGGAAAGACACAGAACATCCTTGTACAATTTCCACAAGTCAGTCCTGGCCTGGAAGTTCAGTGATAACGCCTGCCATGCAGCATTCCTCTCTATGCATAGACTGCAGGCAGCTGTGTGGGATGGAGCCCTATGTTGCATGCTGCACTGCTTATTCAGAAAAGGATGGGACTTGCTCCTTGCCTCTGCTCCCTCTTTGGGTGCTGACCAAGGGCATGTCAAGGTTGTCTAGTGCTACAGCTTCTCATCCTGTGCCAGGAATGTCACATGTATCAAAGGTGACTCCATCCCTTGAGGCAACAAGCACTACAGGATGGGAAACTAATGTGCCTTCTTCAGACCTGGGCTCCTGTTTCACCTTTCTGTCTCTGGGCTCCAGGTTCTGCTGTCTCACCAAACCCTGATTCTGGCCCTCTGTGTTTTTCCAAACTTTCCCTCTCGGTCTAGAACTCACAGGTAGTCCATCAGTTTACACACCTTGCTCCTACCCACATTTCCCCCATTGCTTCTGCAGTACAAACCCCAAGAGCTCTGGATCCGTGGGCAAGCCCAGGTGGATGATGTCAGCAGGGCCCTGCTCCTTTATTAATCATCTCTGGTAGAGGTTATGACCATGGCGCTGGGTCACATCATTTATGGGTGCCTCAAATGATTCTTCCCACATCTCTTATCCCACTGATTGCTCAGCAAAGGTCCCAAATAATTACATAGATGGCTAAGGGTAAACTCTCTCCCATCTGAAGTTTACTTTCCTTTCCTGTTATCTTCGGCATGGGCTCTCACTCCTTTCCTGGGCTTCAGGAACCCAACCCTAATGCTACCACCAACCATAATGCTCACCCTAACTCTAACCATACCCTAAATAGAACTCTCATTGTCAGAAATACATGACCCTAACTGGATGTCATAGCCCCATATGGGGAGAGGGGGTGAATGGGAGGGGTAGTGGTCAGGGTGCAAGAGAAGCGGGACAGAATGTAAGAGCGAGAAAGGGTGGGGAGTGAGGGATAGGAATCAACAAGTAAAATAAAAAATAATAATTGAAAAAATTCAGTATGCAGGGGTTCAGAACGTGCCCATGAGGAATAGTGGATCTAACAGAGATCTTGAGGTCTTTAGCTGAGGGAACTCTAGCAGAGGCCCAGTGATGGCTTTCAAGTATCCAGTAGGACGTTTTATTTCATTAAAAAATTATTAATCATATGTAGTATCCTACTTGAATATCTCATGGTAGAAAAGACAAGGGCAACAATCTCATTGTAGATGGTTGTGAACTATCATCTGGTTGGTGGGAAGTAACTCATATCCTCTTTAAGTACAACCAGCATGCTTGAACATTTAGCCATCTATCCATTCCATTGTTGTGTTTGAAGAAAAGGCCTCATTATGTAATTTTGACTGGCCTGGAATTCATTGAGATTCATGCTTTTGGCTCCTGAGTGCTGTTGGACAGGATGTGTAGAAAGGGGAACACTCCTCCACTGCTTTTGGGAGTTCAAACTTGTACAGCCATTTTCAAGATAGGTATGGCAGTTCCTCAGCAAGATGGGAATTGGTTTACCACAGGACCTGGCAATCCCCCCCCCATGTGCATATACCCATATTAACCACATTCATGCAACAAAAAATGTGTTTAATTATATCTATAGGAGCATTATTTGTAATAGCAAGAACCTAGAAGCTACCCAGATGCCTCTCAGCTGAAGAATGGATAAAGAATTGTGGCACAACTACACAATCGACTACTAATCTACAGAAAAAATGTAATCTTGAAATGCACTGGCAAGTGGATGGTACTTGAAGAAG
This sequence comes from Phodopus roborovskii, assembly GCF_943737965.1. Lineage (NCBI taxonomy): Eukaryota > Metazoa > Chordata > Mammalia > Rodentia > Cricetidae > Phodopus > Phodopus roborovskii. Next base: position 125,561 of record NW_026126973.1, read on the forward strand.
CACTCATGAATGAGGTAACCCAGGCACAAAAAGTAGAACATGGTAGAGAGGGAGAGAACATAAAAGAGCAATTCATTATTGGTTTGAAGAGAAAATTGAACCTAAAGTTATATCTAGAGACCTACAAGACTGACTCCAACTAACAATCTGAGCTACAGTGGAAAGGTTTCCATTATTGACCTTCCCTGAAAATGAGATCAACAACTAACTTATGTGCTACATGGAGCCCTCATCGATTCTGTAGAAAACAGAAGCAAACACCCATAAGTAAACACTGCGTCTAACTAGAATCCAGATGCAGAGAGAGAGAGGACAAGATCCAGTTGCAGAAACACATTGAGACAGCTGACCTGATGAAGGAGGAGGTAATAGGACCCCAGACTGATAGGTGTGAATCCAGCATGGAACTGACTCAGAATAGAGCCCAGGGTCTCATGCATGTTAGGCAAGCACTCTCTAAACACTGAGCTACATACATCTCCAGCACAAATTGAACTTTCTGGAAGTTAAGAATTCTCTCCAATAGAAGACACTTAAAATTGGCCAGAAAGGCAATACAGTAAGAAATGAAACTGTTGGTATATAAAGCAGACATAGGGCCTGTAGCCAAAGTAGGGAAACAAGTGCAAACCAGTAGAAAAAGACAGCCCAGTAAAAACGATCAAGGGCTCAGGCAGACATTTCAGAAACCATGGGCTCTTTTGATGGCCCAGTGAGCAAGTGGAAAGGTTGCAGACTTGTCAGTTGTCAGTGAAATCAACAGGCAAATGGAACCATCAGTGCACAGTCATAAGTCTACACAAAAATGTAAAAACTTAATGGCAGGGCCAGTGAAATGGTAAGGTCACTTGCCTGGCTCCCACAAATTGTCTCTGACTTCCACTCCTGCTATGGGACCTTCTCCCAATAAATGCTTGTTTAAAACACATACACAGAGAGACGGGGAGGGGGGGGAGTGAAATAAGAGAGAAAGAGGAACATGCTAGAAGGTTCCCACGAGTTCTGTTCATAGTAGCCACAAACTGGAACAACACAAATATCCATCAGCATTAGAGTGGAATTAGGCATGGGTGAGGAAGAGGCCAAGGAGATGGAGAAGCTTAGGGTCAAACTGAGGGCCTCACAGGTGCTAGGGCAGTGCTCTGCTGTTAAGCCTCCAAACTCAAACTCTCTGTGCAAAAGTCATTTGTCCTCTGTAGAGCCCAGAGTCCCTGTCTATAAGGTTCAAGGACTTATCCCTTTAAATTGTTACCGCATCTCCTATTTAGGTGAACTAGGTGGTGTGTACCAATCGAAAGTGCCCCAGTAGATCAAAAGAAGGCAAGAACAAGGCATCCCTTAGCAATTAAACATTCCTGCCATCTGAATGTCAGCTCTAGCGTGAGAGAGCTGTGTTTTCCTGTTGCACAGTGGTGCTTGACATACAAGTATTGCCATGGATGAATCCACAAGGGGCTGATTAAATGTGATCCTTTCCCTGTGCTCTGAAGTCCACACCCACTGCCAAGAGGCCTGCCTACCTGCAGAGTCTCAGCAGGGTGGGTATCCCCTTACCCCCTCTGGCAGGTGTTAATGAGATTAGCAATTAAAAGGCAGGCCAGCAGAGAGCAGACACCAGGACCTGACTGAGAGCCAGCTCAGGAAATGGAGAAGGCATGGCCTCAGTGAGGCAACCAGCTGCAGTTCCTGTTTGCCTGCATCCCCTATGCCATGGGCTTGGATAGGGTGGTGTTTCCTGTATGTGTGCCAGATAGGACATTGGAGTTGAGTGCCCACTAGCAGGATACAGGAGCTGCCTGGACGCCGGGGGCAGTGATCCTTGATGTAGGACGGGTATATCACTTATTCCTAGATATCCTAGGATGCCCTTACCTTTTGTTAAAAAGAGACATCCTGTCAAATGTAGGAGCCTGGATTTGTTTTGACTCTGAACAGCCATCAGTAACTGATAAACAGGGAAGGAGCTTGATCCTGTAGGCAGTGGATGGTCTGGCTGTCTAAAAGCTATGATGGACATGGCTGTACTGGTCAAAGACTCTGACATGTTAACTTTGGGACAGAAAGTAATTACAATAGCCCCCCATGCACTGGTGACCAGGAGAGCATTGTCAGGCAGCCCACACAACAATGGATGTCCAATGCCCACATGAATCACTGATGCACTACTTGCCATTCTTCTGCCTGAGAAGACTGATAAATAAGTAATTTGGGACTGTCATCACCTGCTGATTAAAGAGGCAGGAGATTGCAAAGACCTTACAGTCTTCCCTCTGGCCGTGGAAACACTAACTTAGTTCACTGATGGGAACAGTTACCTTGTGAAAGGTAAAGAAAGGACTGGGACAAGGATGTGAATGAAACCTGCATGGTTTGAGCCAGCAGCCTGCCAGAAGGAACCTCAGCATGAGAAGCTGAGCTCTTGGCCTTAACACAGGCCTTGTAGCTGGCAAAAGAAAAGAAAAAAAATCTGTAAACCTGTACACGGGCAGCAGTTATGCTTTTATAACTGTCCATGTGCACGGGGCTGTCTGTAAACAAAGGGGACTGGCTAAGCTTTACTGTGAGCAAGTCAGAGAGCCAGAGATGAGCTGACACCTGCATTCCTCCACATTTTCTCCCCACTGTCCTCCTTGAGTCTCTGCTGTAATTCTCATTAGGGACAGTGACCTGGAGCATAAGCTAAGTAATCCCCTTTCTGGCCTACATTGTGTGTGGTCAGTGTTTTAGCACAGCAACACATGCTCACCAGAATGGTAAGTTATGATTTTCTTCTTTTCAACTGTGGTGAAGTAAATGTATGTTTTATTGTTTATTTTCATCTCATTTGTTCTTTTTCCAAGATAGGCTCTTAGCAATACAGTCCTTTGTGGCCTTGAACTTGTGACTCCTGTCTCAAGCTTCTGAGTACTGAGAAGGCATGTACCATTCCACTGGTTTGTAATTTTCACTAATTAAATATGACATGGTTACATTTAAGTTTCTTTATGTATACTTATTTGTTTTGAGGCAGGCTCTTGCTTTGTAGCCAAGGCCAGCTTGGAGGTAGTAGCAGTCATCTGTCCATACTTCCAAGTGCTGCAATTATAAACTTGCACTACACATAGTTACCTAAATGCATGGGGCTTTTTTGTAAAAGTAAAAAATGATATATGTTTAGGCTTAAATTTTGTGGTGTTCAAAACAAGCTGGTGGGTATCTAAGACAGAGGAATGTGTTGTCTGTGTAGCAATGCAAATGGAAAGCATTCTAGTTGAAGGAGGGATATATATGACAAATGTGCAAGGCAGTTACCCTATTCACCCTGCTTATAATTTTTTTTTTTGTTTTACAGAGCATAATTATATTTTAACTTTAGAGAAATGGGAGGCATTGGTGTTTGTTTGAAAGAGGGGGTTAGGAAACACTGAATAAATTGATTAATTTGAAAACTACTTCCCTCAAAGCCATGAAAACCTGAAGTCAATCCTCACAATTCTTCAAAATTAATCCAGATTGCTGGGTTGTGGATTATGCCTTTAACACCAGTACTTTGGAGGCAGAGGCAGAGGCAGAAAGTTCTCCAAAGGTCAGCCTGTTGTACAGAGTAAGTTTCAAGACAGCCAGGGCATCCTATAGGAACCTTGTCTCGAGTGAAAAAACATAATGGTTGCATATACTTCTAACTTCAACATTGATAGGTGGAATGAGAAACTTCACCTCCAAAATACATAAAAATAAGACAGCAGCTGAAGATAGGTTGAGCAGTTGCAAGCATTTTCTGCTCTTTTGCATAAGAGCAGGTTTCGGTTTCCAGCCCATGTGGTGGACTACAACTGTCCTGAACTGCTATTCCAGGGAAACCAGCCCTGACTTGTGACTTCAGTGGTCACCAGGTTCAAAAGCAACACACTTAAATACATGAAGGAAAGAATCTCATAGTCTTGTAAGTTAGGCTTTATATCAAAAACCCAGGTAGACAGTATCACCCCAAACTTGATTTCTGTCCTCCATTCCTTCTTCATATATATGTCTGAGCTACCATCCACCACCAGAGAATAAATGCGTACATAAGAGCCGAGTATATGTAGTGATACAAATAGTTGTTACCAGACAAACTTAAAACTTTTGGCTCCTTTAATGATCAAACCTGTGTACCACTCAGCCATCCAGGATGATTCTGAAAATATGGGACACCAGGGAGAGCTGAGTAATAATGTTGAGGTATCTCATGTTCCATTACTAGTAAAGTAGAATCATACCACCCATGTGTATAGATGGAATAATACGAATAGTCAGACTGCCTTTCAAAGGTAAGGATAATTGATCCTTCAAGAAGACCATGACATTAGAGCATTTTCCTTAAGTTAATATAAATGATGTAGATGTGCTAAATAAAAAATACTTTTTTTTTTCTTAAACACTCAAGTTCACTCATGTGGATTTAGGCACATGAGAACCTTTGGAGTATACTAATCACATCTGTTTTCCCTGAATATAAGTCAATTTTTAAACAATGATTAGTGAAACTTTATTTTACAATATATAAATAATACTCACTCTACTGCCTTCTTTATATACTAGGAATGGGGCAGGATCTACTGTATTCATAGTAATGCGCAAAGAGGTGATCATGGGAATATTAGAGTAAGTACTGTGTAAATTGAGTTCTGTATTGAAAGTGAAAAACTGGCTGTGTTTATACTTGCAATACAGTTTTGCTGAGTACATATTGCTTTTGTCCCATTTGTGGGGATGGAATTTCATTAAGATTGTTGTTAACTTGGAGCAGGGCAATAATTCAGGGGTGTTTTACTACAGTATAAATTGGAGCAGTCTCTATTTACTACCAAAGATATTACACGCAGGGCTATAATTCAGGGATATTTTACTACAGTAGGAATTGTAAAAGGAAGTTGTGCATGGTGACTGATACCTGTAAGCTTAACCTGAAAAGGAGGTTGGAGTATCAGGACCCTGAGTTATTTCTTTGCCACATAGCAGAAGTCAAGCACGAAACAAAGTCATAATTGTTCTTTCTTGCTAGAAGTATTAGGTGATCCTTTTTTTCAATATTTTCTGTTTGGCATAACCTACATTTTTGGCAGTTTATCTCTGTGTAATAGCCCTGCCCATCTTAGCCCATAGTTTGTATTCAAGGGTGGTCTCCAACTCACAGGTAACCACTGCACTTCTGTCTCCCAAGTGCTACATTTAAAAAATTGTGCCACCACCTGAGGCTTAAACTGCCTTGTATGTCAATTTAACCATTTGGCATTCCTATTATTTTGTAGTTCCATTACCATCCTTGCACCTTACTATAATCATATCTGGTTTCATAAAAAAAAGAAAGAGAAAAGTCTCCATTAATAGAAAAGAATTGGACACTCAAGTAGAATATCTCAAAAAATGTAAAAAAGAGAGAATTCATAAACATAAACTACTCTTATAACAATATGAGGAACTCTGTAAACTTCTTCATAGGCCTGTGTATGATGTGCATATCACCTCTGACCCAACTGTAGAGAAGCTGAACCTGTTCCAACAACATGAGGCAACTTTGAGGCAAACAAAGGTATGCTGCTGCATTCATTCCCCCATAAAATTTGATTGGAATTAATGTATCTCATAATAATTTTGATTGTTTTAAAAGATTAGGAATGAACAGTTTGTCAACATTAATAAACATATCATATTGTGTATGAAAAAACTGGAACTAACTTCTGATTCAAGTTTTGAAAAAGATGGAGTGTGTCAATTTCAAAGTGTAATTTTCTGTGTCATTGCAGAGTATTGTGGCACTACATATGTTGCTTTTGCAGGTAATAGGTGTTCAGATTATGCAGTATCAACTCACTTGTATTTATCAATTTGAAAAACCTGACAGCTTTTGCCTTAATTCTAAATAAGGAGCCAGTTTGTATTAAGGGATGCTGAGGTAGGCATAACTTCAGTTTTTGACCAGCCTTGTATACAGAGTGAGTTTGGGGACAGGCAGGGATACACAGGGAAACCCTTTCTCGAGTAAACAAACAGAAAGGGACAAAATATGTGAAGACACACAACCATAATACAGTATGGAATAAATCTGTTTGTTTACTGTGTGTATGTGTGTGTGTGTGTGTGTGTGTGTGTGTGTGTGTGTGTGTGGCGGGGGGTGGGTGTGGGTGTGTTTGTTTATGTTATGGGGAGAGAGAGACAGAAGCACAGATAGACAGAGACAGAGCAATAGAGTGATCACGTGTCAAAGTCAATTCAATTCCAATTGTCCATCTTATTTATCAGGTTCACATTTATGAAGGTAAACTTTTCTGCCACTGAGACTTACAGATCTCTCTCACCTTTCCAGTGCTATTATGTAGTTGGACTTTCTTGTCAGATTTTCTTGGAACAATCCATCCCCAAATAATGACACAGACATTTCTAAATTATGAATGATTGGCCTTTAACTTAACCTTGTTCCCAACAATTTCCTATACCTTAACAAATGTCTATTAGCCTATTGTCTATTATTCTGTATTTGCAGCTCCTTCCTTGTCTTCCTGGCATGGGTCCAGGCCTAGATTCATTCCCCTGAGTTTTTCTCTCATCCCAGCAATCCTGCCTAACCATTCCTTTTGAGCAATTGGCCGTTTAACTTTTTATTAAACCAATTAAGGGCCTTAGGCGGGCAAGGTAAAAAGCACCCTATTTTCACATAATGATCAAATGTCCCACAAGTTTAACTTTTAATCATCCCCTTCTAGATTTAGCATTTTGCTTGATCTCAGGTCCTTCGTGTTTGTACTTTATTGACTGAGATACCTACTCAGGCCCTATTTTGCTTTGTTGGTAATAGAGGCTGAACTTAAATCTCTTAGTATCAGGAATTCTAGACACTAGCCAATAACCCCTAATTATAGCCCATAATTTACTACTTTTTAATTTAGAAACAAAATCTACCTCAATTTTGTGTGAATAAGAAATGTAATAAAAATTAATTATTGTCTCAGAATGCATAGCACTAGCCATTTTAACTAAACTAATGCTTATTTATGTTAACAATATAAAATTTTTTCCTGAGATGATCATGGTGTTTCATGCCTTTGAACCCAGGACTCAGGAGCCAAAAGCATGAATCTCAATGAATTCCAGGCCAGTCACAGATACATAATGAGGCCCTTTCTTAAAAACACAACAATGGAAGAGACAGAAGACTAAAAGTTGAAGCACACTGACTGTACTTACAGAGGATATGAGTTAACTCCCACCAACCAGATGGTAGCTCACGACCATCTACAATCAGATCTGTTGCCCTCTTCTTTTCTACCAGCAGACATTCAAGGAGGGTACTACATATGACAAAATAACTTTTAAAAATGAAATAAAATGTCCTACTGGTTACTTGAAACCCATCACTGGGCCTCTGCTAGAGTTCCCTCAGCTAAAGACCACCAAATAATTGTTAGATCCCCATATCCTCTTGGGAACATCCTGAGTCCATGCATGCCGGATATTTTTTAAAATTAGTTCATGATTTTTTACATGTAGATCCTTGTTCCCTATATCTCCCTCATTCCTTCCCTTCCTCTTATCATCTGTTGCCCCCTCACATTCTCCCTGACCACCCTGCCATCCTATTCACCCATAATCAACACATAGGGCTAGGCCATCCAAGTGGGGTCATGTATTTCTGACAGCGCATTTGAAGTGTTGATTAGAATGTCTCTTCTATGTCTAGGTTTAGGGGGTATCCCTAGATTGGGGGAATGTGTCCTCAAGGTCCTTTTGCGCACCAGGAATACATCCAGGTCCCACTGTCTGAACTCCATTAGACAGCTCACACCTTCTAGCTGATACCCATCTCAGGGGTCTGAGTCAGTTCCATGCTGGATTCACAGCTATCAGTCTGGGGTCCTATTAGCTCCTCCTTCATCAGGTCAGCTGTCTCAACGTGTTTCTGCAACTCGATCTTGTCCTCTCTCTCTCTGCATCTGGATTCTAGTTAGACGCAGTGTTTACTTATGGGTGTTTGCTTCTGTTTTCTACAGAGACTAGATGACGACTCCATGTAGCGCTCGAGTTAGTTGCTGATGTCATTTTCAGGGAAGGTCAATAATGTAAGCCTTTCCACTGTTGCTCAGATTGTTAGTTGGAGTCAGTCTTGTAGGTCTCTAGATATAAGTTTAGGTTCAATTTTCTCTTCAAACCAATAATGACTTGCTCTTTATGTTCTCTTCCTCTCTACCATGTTCTACTTTTTGTGCCTGGGTTACCTTATTCATGATTGCTTCTTCAATTACTATCCACTTGCCTGTGCATTTCCAGATTCCATTTTTTCTGTAGATTAGTAGTCCATTGTGTAGATGTGCCACAAGTTCTTCATCTATTCTTCAGTTGAGAGGCATCTGGGTAGATTCTAGGTTCTTGCTATTACAAATAATGCTGCTATACATATAATTAAATACTTGTCTCTGTTGCATGAATGTGGATAATTTGGGTATATGGCTATGAGTGGGATTGCCAGGTCCTGTGGTAAACCAATTCCCATCTTGCTGAGGAACTGCCATAGCTATCTTGAAAATGGCTGTACAAGTTTGAACTCCCAAAATCAGTGGAGGAGAGTTCCCCTTTCTACACATCCTGTCCAGCAGTACTCAGGAGCCAAAAGCATGAATCTCAATGAATTCCAGGCCAGTCAAAATTACATAATGAGGCTTTTTCTTCAAACACAACAATTGAATGGATAGATGGCTAAAAGTTCAAGCACACTGATTGTACTTACAGAGGATATGAGTTACTTCCCACCAACCAGATGGTAGTTCACAACCATCTACAATGAGATTGTTGCCCTCTTATTTTCTACCAGGAGATATTCAAGTAGGATATTACATATGATAAATAATTTTTAAATGAAACAAAACGTCCTACTGGATACTTGAAAGCCATCACTGGGCCTCTGCTAGAGTTCCCTCAGCTAAAGACCTCAAGATCTCTTTAAGATCCACTAATACTCTTGGGCACATTCTGAGTCCCTACGTACTGAATTTTTTAAAATTATTATTGTTTATTTTACATGTTGATTCCTATCCCTCACTCGATACCCTCACTCCCTCTTACATTCTCTCCCCCTTTACATTCACCCTGACCACCTCCCCTTCCATTCTCCCCCTCTCCAATATGGAGCTATGCCATCCAGGTAGGGTCATGTATTTCTGAAATTGAGAGTTCAGTTTAAGGTATGGTTAGAGTTAGGGTGAGCATTATGGTTGGTGGTAGCGTTAATGTTGGGTTTCAGAAGCCCAGGAAAGGAGTGAGAGCCCATGGTGAAAATAACAGGAAAGGAAAGTAACGTTCAGATAGAAGAGAGTTTCCCCTTAGCAGTGTATGTAATTATTTGGGACCTTTGCTAAGCAATCAGTGGGATTAGAGATGTGGGAAGAAACATTTGAGGCACCCATAGATAATGTGACCCAGAGCCATAGGTCAACACCTCTACCAGAGATGATTAATAAAGGAGTAGAGCCGTGCTGCTATCATGCACCTGGGCTTGCCCAAGGATCCAGAGCTCTTGGGGATTGTACTGCAGAAGCAATGGGGGAAATGTGGGTAGGAGCAAGATGTGTAAACTGATGGACTACCTGTGAGGTCTAGACAGAGAGGGAAACATTGGAAAAACACGGAGGGCCAGAATCAGGGTTTGGTGTGATAGCAGAACCTGGATCCCAGAGACAGAAAGGTGAAACAGGAGCCCAGGTCTGAAGAAGGCACATGGGTTTCCCATCCTGTAGTGATTGTTGCCTCAAAGGATGGAGTCACCTTTGATACATGTGAACTTCCTGGAAGAGGATGAGGAGCTGTAGCTCTGGAGAACCCTGACATGCCCTTGTTCAGCACCCAAAGAGGAAGCAGAGGCAAGGAGCAAGTCCTATCCTTTTCTGAGGAAGCAGTGCAGCATGCAAAGTAGGGCTCCATCACACACAGCTGCCTGCAGTCTAAGCATCGAGAGGAATGCTGCATGCCAGGCATTATTACTGAACTTCCAGGCCAAGACTGCCTTGTGGAAATTGTACAAGGATGTTCTGTGTCTTCCCAGTCCACACACAGAAGCCACCAGCTACAAGTGGCTAAATGATTGTCATGATAAACAGTCAATTCCAGGCTCTTTCTTGACAATAAATAGGCTTAGCTACAAGTTTGTGGTGTTGAGGAATACTTGGCAAGTGAAATTCCACATGAAGATGCTATGTACATTAGGTACTTTAGTGAGGCTACCGTTGATGTCATATGAAAATCCTTGAGATGGTAAGGATGTGGGCAGCTTCTGAAAAGGTCAGAGTACCTAGTGTGAGACATATGACCCAGGAAATACAGGAGAAGAGCCATTTTTAAATTCTTAATATTTATCTAAAAATACATAATAAAAACTGTAGCTTCATATACATAGTAGTATCAAAGTTTCAGTTTTACTTTCCAAAATTTTTATTTAGTAAATGTGCATGCATTTGTTCCTGAGTGACAGGAGCCTTCAGGACCCAGAAGAGGGTATCAGGTCTCCTGTTAGAAGAATTACAGATAGGTGTGAACCACCATGTGGATGCTAGGAATTGAACCAGGCATCCTCTAAGGGCATTAACCACTGAGAGCCAGCCCTTAGTGCCCCAAGCCCTGCAGAGCTGCATTTGTTCTGAATAGTGAATCCTATGTGTTCCTTTGGGACTGTGGCTGATATGTCTTATTCAACCTTAGAGGTAGGTTTGTCACCTGAAGCAAAATGCTGTGAATTTTTAGACTTCAGAGGTAAAACTCTGTTTTCTAAAACCCAGGTATGCAAGGCTCAAATTCCTCAGGGCTTAATTTAAAAAAAACAAAATTCCTCAAAGCTTTCCAAACATACTAAGAAGTTTGGACTTCATCTTGTGGGGAACTAGAAGCACTAGAGGGTAGTTAGGTAGCAATGGAAATCACCAAGTTTAGCAAATGATTGAAAGCTGCATGGCCTTCATATTAATAAGGTAAGAATATAGAATCTCGGGATGCACTTATTGGCCCACACCCATGCAGTCATGGCCCCCTCTTCTCCTCTTTAGGAAAGTGCATAAATGAACTTCAGTGTTGCGATTGTCATAGATGCTATGAAAGTAAAGTCTGAAGAAAGGGTTCTCCCACAAGCCGGAGTAGGCTGCTCTGAGCACTAAAGCTTGTCTGAAACCTTAAAACCACCCGAAAGAGAAACAAACACCTCAAAGAGCTGAATTCGCTCTACTGTCCAGTCCTCTACAGAGCTCTAAGTGTCCAGTTAGGGCATATGGAGGGCTTTTGAGAATTTGTTTCATTAAATACAGTCCATGTTGAGGACTAAGTTATTGTATAAATTATCTAAAGCAGAAGTAAATGTTAAAAATCATTTCCAGTTATGCGCTTCTCTTTAGTATCAGCTAAGGTCTTGTGGCCACACATGTCACTGTACATGCATGGTGAGAATGCAACATGTGGTTTGCACGAAATGTCTTCTCCCCAACCCTACCCAGTGATATGTTGAGAGCTCACAATAGCCAAAATTGGAGTTATTTCCTCTGAAATTAACAAGAAGTTGAGAGATTCTTCTGCAAAAAGGGAATATACATCTGTCAGTCTAACATTAATGTTCACACACTGCATCATTCTCTCCGTGCAGAGGTCCCCCACGACCACATTCTTTGTAAATGTAGTAGTCCATCACTCAATGAATCAGCTGACAAAAAAGTTACCAAGTTCATGTTTAGGGTGGTGTGATGATCTGACTATTTTATTTGCATTTACATGGACTAAAGACCTCAAGATCTCTGTTAGATCCACTAATCCTCTTGGGCACATTCTGAGTCCCTACATACTGAATTTTTTTAAATTATTATTGTTTATTTTACATGTCGATTCCTATCCCTCACTTGATACCCTCCCTCCCTCTTACATTCTCTCCCCCTTTATATTCACCCTGACCACCTCCCCTTCCATTCACCCCCTCTCCAATATGGGGCTATGCCATCCAGGTAGGGTCATGTATTTCTGAAATTGAGAGTTCAGTTTAAGGTATGGTTAGAGTTAGGGTGAGCATTATGGCTGGTGGTAGCGTTAGTGTTGGGTTCCTGAAGCCCAGGAAAGGAGTGAGAGCCCATGGTGAAAATAAAAGGAAAGGAAAGTAACGTTCAGATAGAAGAGAGTTTCCCCTTAGCAGTGTATGTAATTATTTGGGACCTTTGCTAAGCAATCAGTGGGATTAGAGATGTGGGAAGAAACATTTGAGGCACCCATAGATAATGTGACCCAGAGCCATAGGTCAACACCTCTACCAGAGATGATTAATAAAGGAGTAGAGCCGTGCTGCTATCATGCACCTGGGCTTGCCCAAGGATCCAGAGCTCTTGGGGATTGTACTGCAGAAGCAATGGGGGAAATGTGAGTAGGAGCAAGATGTGTAAACTGATGGACTACCTGTGAGGTCTAGACAGAGAGGGAAACATTGGAAAAACACGGAGGGCCAGAATTAGGGTTTGGTGTGATAGCAGAACCTGGATCCCAGAGACAGAAAGGTGAAACAGGAGCCCAGGTCTGAAGAAGGCACATGGGTTTCCCATCCTGTAGTGATTGTTGCCTCAAGGAATGGAGTCACCTTTGATACATGTGAACTTCCTGGAAGAGGATGAGGAGCTGTAGCTCTGGAGATCCCTGATATGCCCTTGGTCAGCACCCAAAGAGGAAGCAGAGGCAAGGAGCAAGTCCTATCCTTTTCTGAGGAAGCAGTGCAGCATGCAAAGTAGGGCTCCATCCCACACAGCTGCCTGCAGTCCAAGCATAGAGAGGAATGCTGCATGCCAGGCGTTATCACTGAACTTCCAGGCCAAGACTGCCTTGTGGAAATTTTACAAGGATGTTCTGTGTCTTCCCAGTCCACACACAGAAGCCACCAGCTACAAGTGGCTAAATGATTGTCATAATAAACAGTCAATACCAGGCTCTTTCTTGACAAAAAATAGGCTTAGCTGCAAGTTTGTGGTGTTGAGGTACACTTGGCAAGTGAAATTCCACATGAAGATGCTATGTACACTAGGTACTTTAGTGAGGCTACCCTGGATGTAATATCAAAATCCTGGAGATGGTAAGGATGTGGGCAGCTTCTAAAAAGGTCAGAGGACCTAGTGTGAGACATATGACCCAGGAAATACAGGAGAAGAGCCATTTTTAAATTCTTAATTTTTATCTAAAAATACATAATAAAAACTATAGCTTCATATACATAGTAGTATCAAAGTTTCAGTTTTACTTTCCAAAATTTTTATTTAACAAATGTGACAGGAGCCTTCAGAACCCAGGAGAGGGTATCAGGTCTCCTGTTAAAAGAATTACAGATAGTTGTGACCCAACATGTGGGTGGTAGGAATTGAACCGGGCCTGCACTTAACCACTGAGCCAGCCCTTGGTGCCCCAAGCCCTGCAGAGCTGCATTTGTTCAGAAAAGTGAATCCTAAGTGTTCCTTTCGGACTGTGGCTGATATGTCTTATTCAACCTTATAGGTAGGTTTCTCACCTGAATCAAAATGCTGTGGATTTTTAGATGTCAGAGGTTTTCTAGAACCCAGGTATGCAAGGCTCAAATTCCTCAGGGCTTAATTTAAAAAAAAAAAAAAATTCCTCGAAGCTTTCCAAACAAACTAAGGAGTTTGGACTTTATCTTGTGGGGAACTAGAAGCTCAAGAGGGTAGTTATGTAGCAATGGAAATCACCAAGATGAGCAAATGATTGAAAGCTGCATGGCCTTCATATTAATAAGGTAAGAATATAGAATCTCGGGATGCACTTATTGGCCCACACCCATGCAGTCATGGCCCCCTCTTCTCCTCTTTAGGAAAGTGCATAAATGAACTTCAGTGTTGCGATTGTCATAGATGCTATGAAGTAAAGTTGAAGAAAGGGTTCTCCCACAAGCCAGAGTAGGCTCCTCTGAACACTAAAGTTTGTCTGAAACCTCAAAACCACCTGAAAGAGAAACAAACACCTCAAAGAGCTGAATTTGCTCTACTGCCCAATCCTCTACAGAGCTCTGAGTAACCAGTTAGGGCACATGGAGGGCTTTTGAGAATTTGTTTTATTAAATACAGTCCATGTTGAGGACTAAGTTATTGTATAAATTATCTAAAGCAGAAGTAAATGTTAAAAATCATTTCCAGTTATTCGCTTCTCTTTAGTATCAGCTAAGGTCTTGTGACCACACATGTCACTGTACGTGCATGGTGAGAATGCAACATGTGGTTTGCCACTAAATGTCTTCTCCCCAACCATACCTGGTGATAAGGTGGAAGCTCAAAATATCCTAAATTTGAGGTATTAGCACAGAAATTAACAAGCAGATGAGAGATTCTTCTTCAAAAAGTTAATATACTTCTGTCAGTCTAACATTAATGTTCACACACTGCATAACTCTCTCAGTGCAGAGGTCTCCTACGACCACACTCTTTGTAAATGTAGTAGTCCATCACTCAATGAATCAGCTGACATAAAAGTTACCAAGTTCATGTTTAGGGTGGTGTGATGATATGACTATTTTATTTGCATTTACATGGACTGGGTGATTCTTTATACTACACACACACACACACACACACACACACACACACACACACACCATAGAGACACAAAGGCAGAGAATTTCACTTACTGAGCCTCAAATATTGGAATGGCTTCCCAAGGCAGCTAAGACCACATGCTGGCCTGGTCCCTGGTGTAAGGACTAAAAGAAGGGCACTGCCACCATTGTACTAACAAATGCCTTGGTAACTGTCCTGAGTATCTTTCTGAGGTGTCCAGTTCCTAAATATCACTATGTGACTAAGAACCCTACAGGAGAACTAATTTGTGATACCCAAAACATAAGTACATAGCTGGAGGCAGCAACAGCAGTTTGATCCAAACTATTCACCATCATGCCCTTAGGTAGACACTCTACCTGGAGGGCTGTGGCTGGAGATGGCTCATTGGGTAAAAGGTCAGGGACAGTGGCACATGACTATTTCTCCAAATACAGAGGAGAGGGACATTATGGAGACAGGAGGATCCCTGCAGTGCATTAACCAGCCAGCCTAGCAGAATCCTTGTGATCCAGGTTCATTGAAGGGCAGTTTCTAGGCAGTAACTCGTTCACTGCTGAGATTAGCTTTGCTAAGGGTTTGACTCCTCAATAATAGCTTCATGACCTTGGATTTGAGAAGCAAGAAGTTCGGGTTTTTGTTGTTCTTTTGGTTTTTTTGGTTTTGTTTTTGTGCTTTTGAGACAGGATCTGTGTGTAATCACTATGTTCAACCAGGCTGATCTTGAAATCCCAGATTCTCCTTTCTCTCCAGTGCTAGAATTAAAGAAATCCACTACTATCCTGTTAGGAAAAGACTGTGTAAAGTAAGACATGAGGGAAAAAAAGGTCATGAAGGCAAACTTTTAAAAATATTGATAGATTTGTTTGCTTTTAATATTTATATTTATTTGGTGTGTATATGACTGTGTGTATGTACGAGCACATATAAGTGCCCTCCAAAAAAAAAAAAAAAAAGACATCATATCCCCTACAACACCTGGAGTTACAGGTGGTAGTGAGCTCATCCTGTGGAGGCTGGAAACCAAACTCTAATCTTTCTGCTTACTTGATTACTTTTTGAGATAGGGTCTCCAAAAACAGGCTAGCCTTGAACTTGCTATGTAGCTGTGTAGCTGAGGATGACCTTGAACCTCTGATCTTCCTGCCTCTACCTCTAAAATACTGGGATTATAGGTAAACACCACCATACATACCCAGTTTCTGGAGAGCCAGGAATAGAGCCCAGGGTCTCATGCATGTTAGGCAAGCACTCTCAAAAAACAGAGCTACATATATCTCCAGCACAAATTGAACTTTCTGGAAGTTAAGAATTCTCTCCAATAGAAGACACTTAAAATTGGCCAGAAAGGCGACACAGTAAGAAATGAAAGTATTGGTATATAAAGCAGACATAGGGCCTGTAGCCAAAGTAGGGAAACAAATGCAAACCAGTAGAAAAAGACAGCCCAGTAAAATCCAATCAAGGCCTCAGGCAGACATTTCAGAAACCGTGTGCTCTTTTGGTTGCCCAGTGAGCAAGTGGAAAGGTTGCAGACTTGTCAGTTGTCAGGGAAATCAACAGACTAATGGATCCATCAGTGCACAGTCATAAGTCTATACAAAAATGTAAAAACTTATTGGCAGGGCCAGTGAAATGGTAAGGTCAATTGCCTGGCTCCCACAAATTGTCTCTGAATTCCACCTCTGGCATGGGACCTTCTCCCAATACATTCTTGTTTAAAACACATACACAGCAAGAGAGACGGGGGGGGGGGCGGAGAATAAGAGAGAAATAGGAACATGCTAGAAGGTGCACACTAGTTCTGTTCATAGTAGCCAGAACCTGGAACAACCCAAATATCCATTAGCATTAGAGTGGAATTAGGCATGGGTGAGGAAGAGGCCAAGTAGATGGAGAAGCTTAGGGTCAAACTGAGGGCCTCACAGGTGCTAGGGCAGTGCTCTGCTGCTGAGCCTCCAAACTCAACCTCTCTGTGCAAAAGTCATCTCTCCTCTGTAGAGCCCTGAGTCCCTGTCTATCAGGTTCAAGGACTTATCCCTTTAAATTGTTCCTGCATCTCCTATTTAGGTGAACTTGGTGGTGTGTACCAATCGAAAGTGCCCCAGTAGATCAAAAGAAGGCAAGAACAAGGCATCCCTTAGCAATTAAATGTTCCTGCCTTCTGAATGTCAGCTCTAGTGTGAGAGGGCTTTGTTTTCCTGTTGCACAGTGGTGCGTGACATATAAGTACTGTCATGTATGAATCCAAAAGAGGCTAAGGAAATGTGATCCTTTCTCTGTGCTCTGAAGTCAATACCCATTGCTGAGGAGGCTGCCTTCCCTGCAGAGGCTTGGCTGGGTGTGGATTGCCTTACCACCTGTGGCAGGTGTTAATGAGATTAGCAATTAAAAGGCAGGCAAGCAGTGGCTAGACACCAGGACCTGACTGAGAGCCAGATCAGGAAATGGAGAAGGCATGGCCTCAGTGGGGCACCCAGCTGCAATTCCTGTTTGCCTGCATCTCCTATGCCATGTTCTTGTCAAACTGTGTTGTTTACCGTACCTGTGCCAGATGGTACAGCAGAGTTGAGTGCCCACTAGCAGGATGCAGCAGCTGCCTGGACTCCTGTGGCAGTGATCCTTGATGTAGGCCAGATATCTCACTTGTTCCTAGATATCCCTAGATGCCCTTACCCTCTGTTAAAAAGAGACATCTTGTCAAATGTAGGAGCCTGGATTTATTTTGACTCTGATCAGCCATCAGTAACCGATAAACAGGGAAGGAGCTTGATCCTGTAGGCAGTGGATGGTCTGGCTGTCTAAAAGCTATGGCGGCCATGGCTGTACTGGTCAAAGACTCTGACATGTTAACTTAGGGGCAGAAAGTAACTACAATAGCCCCCCATGCAATGGTGAGCAGGAGAGCATTGTCTGGCAGCCCACTGTCCAATGGATGGATGACCATGCCCACATGAATCACTGATGCACTACCTGCCACTCTTCTGCCTGAGAAGACTGATGAACAAGTAATTTGGGACTGTCATCAACTGCTGATTAAAGAGACAGGAGTTTGCAAAGATCTTACAAACTTCCCTCTGGCTGAGGAAGCACTAACTTGATTCACCAATGGGAACAGTTACCTTGTGAAGGTAAAGAAAGGACTTGGACAGCGATGTGAATTAAACCTGCCCTGTTTGGGCCAGCAGCCTGCCAGAAGGAACCTCAGCATGAGAAGCTGAGCTCTTGGCCTTAATACAGGCCTTGCAGCCGGCCAAAGAAAAGAAAAAAATCTGGAAACTTGTACACAGGCAGCAGTTATGCTTTTATAACTGTCCATGTGCACGGGGCTATCTGTAAACAAAGGGGACTTGCTAAGCTTTACTGTGAGCAAGTGAGAGAGCCAGAGATGAGCTGACAACTGCATTCCTCCACATTTTCTTCCCACTGTCCTGCTTGAGTCGCTGCTATAATTTTCTTTAGGGACAGTGACCTGGAGCATAAGCTAAGTAAGCCCCTTTCTGGCCTGCATAGTGTGTGGTCCGTGTTTTAGCACAGCAACAGAAGCACACCATACCGGTAAGATATGATTTTCTCCTTTTCAACTGTGGTGAAATGTAGGGAGCCGTCCCTGCATTCTCCATTACAAGATGGCGCCTGCATCCCGCTGGCGTTGAGAGTAAACAAGTCAGTGAGCAGGTGCAGGGTGATTTTTCCCTCCCTTGGCCTCTGCCTCTCCTGTGGCGTCATGATGGGCCGATGAGCTGCAGCCAATCAGGAGGTGACACGTCCGAGGCGAAGGTTATAAACCTATATAAGGGTTGGGTTTTGGGTATTTGGGGTCTCTGTTCTGTAAGCTTATGCTCTCCCTCTCAAGATGCATTCAAGCTTTACTGCAGAAGGATCCTGAGTGCGCTGCATCATTCTTGGTGGCGACAGGACTTCTGTTGCCAAAACCCGGGAACTGAGACCTCATCATCGTCAGCCCATCGGAGACCCCTTGACTACAAGGAGGATTCAGAACTGCTGGCAGACGTGCTGGGAGAGGTAGGTCTTTTCTGGGCCTTGGTAAGAGGTCCAGGATAGCAAGTCAGAAACCGAGCATAATGAGAGGTTGGGCGCGTGCAGGAAAAAACCAGTCCCCCCCAAAAAAAAGTTAAAAAGACCCTCCCGGTGATTCTAATGACAAGGGAGTGTATTTGTCAGAAACCAAAGCAGTTAATTTGTCTAAGCTGGGTGTGGTTGCACATGCCTTTAATTCCAGCACTTGGGAGACAGAAGCAAGCAAATCTCTTGTGAGTTCAAAGTAAACCTGGTATGCAGAGTGAATTCCAGGACAGATAAGAGTTACACAGAGAAACCCTGTCTCAAAAAATGAAACAATAGAAGTAAAAGAAACAGAGTAATAATAAAGCCATGTAAAGATGAAAAGCTCAGAGAGAATCTGGTTACAGTATGCTATTGTGTTGTCTCTGCATTCATTGTTTGATTGCCGAGAAAATAACAACTGATAAAGGAAATGTTGCTGGATTAATTCAATTGATATATTTTAAAAATGCTTTGACTCCAAAATTTAAGTTCAAGGACAAGTTACTGGGAAAAAGGATTTCTATTTTTGTTTCAACAGGAAATAAAAAGCTGTGGATTCCTTCCAGACTAATGTGGTTTGATCAAGCCAGACCCCCTGAAACCTCGGTTCATATTGCAGAATAGGACCTTTGAGTTTGAGCAGATGCTTCGGGAGTTGAGAGCCGCCATTATTCAGATAAACTTCACGTGCCTTGATCTATCCTTGATGGAGGGACTGTTGTGGTGGATTGCTTCAGCTGTTTCCTATTTCAAGGAATGGGTAGGGGTGGGATTGTTTGGTGCAGCCATTTGCTGCGGACTTGTGTTGCTTCTCTGGCTGGTGTGTAGGCTCAGGGCTCAAACTAAGAGAGACAAGGTGGTTATCACCCAGGTGCTTACAGCTTTGGAACAAGGGGCTTCCACTGATATTTGGTTATCTATGCTTAAGCAGTAGGCTGCTGGCTAGACAGCTCTTGCACGCCCGGAGCCTAGGCTCATTTCACAGGGTACAGTGTCAGGCTTGAGCAGCCCATGAGGGATGCTGAGCAAATTACTGATGGCTATTCAGAGTCAAAACAAATCCAGGCTCCTACATTTGACAGGATGTCTCTTTTTAACAGAAGGTAAGGGCATCCTGGGATATCTAGGAACAAGTGATATATCCCACCTGCATCAAGGATCACTGCCACCTGTATCCAGGCAACTCCCGTATCCTGCTAGTGGGCACTCAACTCCACTGTCCTATCTGGCACAGGTATGGGAAACACCACCCTATCCAAGCCCATGGCATAGGGGATACAGGCAAACAGGAACTACAGCTGGTTGCCTCACTGAGGCCATGCCTTCTCCATTTCCTGAGCTGACTCTCTGTCAGTTCCTGGTGTCTGGCCACTGCTGGCCTGCCTTTTAATTGCTAATCTCATTAACACCTGCCAGAGGGGGTAAGGGCAGACCCACCCCTCTGAGCCTCTGCAGGTAGGCAGCCCTCTTTGGCAAAGGGAATGAATCACATTTCCTCAGCCTCTTTTTGGATTCATCCATGGCAATACTTATATATCAAGCACCACTGTGCAACAGGAAAACACAGCTCTCTCACGCTAGAGCTGACATTCAGATGGCAGGAACATTTAAGTGCTAAGGGATGCCTTGTTCTTGCCTTCTTTTGATCTACTGGGGCACTTTGGATTGGTACACACCACCTAGTTCACCTAAATAGGAGATGAGGGAAGAATTTAAAGGGATAAGTACTTGAACCTGATAGACAGGGACTGAGGGCTCTACAGAGGTGAGATGGCTTTTGCACAAAGAGGTTGAGTTTGGAAGCTCAGCAGCAGAGCACTGCCCTAGCACTTGTGAGGCCCTCAGTTTGACCCTAAGCTTCTCCATCTACTTGGCCTCTTCCTCACCCATGCCTAATTCCACTCTAATGCTGATGGATATTTGTGTTGTTCCAGTTTGTGGCTACTATGAACAGAACTAGTGTGCACCTTCTAGCATGTTCCTCTTTCTCTCTTATTCTCCCTCCCCCACCCCTCTGTCTCTCTGTGTATGTGTTTCAAACAAGCATTTATTGGGAGCAGGTCCCATAGCAGGAGTGGAAGTCAGAGACAAATTGAAGGAGCCAGGCAAGTGACCTTGCTTTTTCACTGGCCCTGCCATTAAGTTTTTACATTTTTGTGTAGACTTATGACTGTGCACTGATGGTTCCATTTGCCTGTTGATTTCCCTGACAACTGACAAGTCTGCAAACTTTCCACTTGCTCACTGGGCCATCCAAAGAGTCCTTGGTTTCTGAAATGTCTGCCTGATCCCTTGATAGGTTTTTTGCTGGGCTGTCTTTTTCTACTGGTTTGCATTTGTTTCCCTACTTTGGCTACAGGCATTATATCTGCTTTATATACCAACAGTTTCATTTCTTACAGTGTTGCCTTTCTGGCCAATTTTAAGTGTCTTCTATTGGAGAGAATTCTTAACTTCCAGAAAGTTCAATTTGTGCTGGAGATGTATGTAGCTCAGTGTTTAGAGAGTGCTTTCCTAACATGCATGAGACCCTGGGCTCTATTCCTGGCTCTCCAGAAACTGGGCATGTATGGTGGTGTTTACCTATAATCCCAGTACTTGAGAGGTAGAGGCAGGAAGATCAGAGGTTAAAGGTCATCCACAGCTACACAGCTACATAGCAAGTTCAAGGCTAGCCTGTTATTGGAGACCCTATCTCAAAAAGTAACCAAGTAAGCAGAAAGATTAGAGTTTGGTTTCCAGCCTCGACAGGGTGAGCTCACTACCACCTGTAACTCCAGGTGTTGAAGGGGATCTGATGGCATTTTTTTTTTGGAGGGCACCTATATGTGATTTTACATAGACACACAAAATAAAAGTAAATATTAAAAACAATCTAATCTATCAATATTTTTAAAAGGTTTCCTTCATGAACTTTTTTTCCCTCATGTCTTACTTTACACAGTCTTTTCCTACCAGGTTAGTAGTGCCCTTCTTTTAGTACTTACTTCAGGGACCTACAGCTTCTCTGCTCTCTATAGCAGCCAGGTTATGGAGTCTCCTTACCTCTTTAGCCCATACACTTAGCACACAGCTATGATCTCCACCACCATGTTGAGCAGCAGGGACAGCATGCCTGCAGAGTCATTTAAGATGTCAAACCAGTAGTTCCCAGCCTCTATGGTGAACTCCATGCCAATGGCACAGTTGATGTGGCACACCAGACCTGGAACACAAGATCACTGCTCATCTCTCTGAGACTCCCTGAGTCATTCCACATTAGATGTCAACAAGAGCCATCCATCCCTAGGTGTGCTGTGGAGGGTGAGTTCCCACATCAGCTATAAGAGCTGCTTTGTAGGGGATTTCATAGCAGAAAAACAACAGCAACAGTTAGGGTATTGCTCTTTAGGGGACATCATATAACGGCTGAAAGTCTTTGAATGCTGAATATACCAAAACATACCCTTGAGACTGTGAGAATTGTACTTAAATGTGGTGTGGGTTCCTAGAGAAGGATTGGTTTGGGAGGAAACTACAATTTACATAGGTGCTATCACATACCAGGGTCTGGTCATGTACCTTAGCAGATTAAGCCTCCAAGGTAGTAGTCAGGGATCCCTCGTATACTGGGATGCCAGGGCTTAGTGTTGTCTGATATCTCCCTGTAGTACAACATGGCAGAGTCAATATTTGACTCCAGGTTTACATATGACTTCCTAAGGCTTTGCATGGTGCCTCTGAATTCATAGTAGCCCTTCCCACTGCCATACCATATTATGTCAAACACTGGGAGGCTCCCTCAGGAGAGGATTAAGTGCTGGATTGGGAGCTACATGCATTTGTACTGTGGAACACAGATTCCCAATTTATGAAAAATAAATAAAATGCCAAGTGCTATCATGCTTCGAGGAATGGGGAACAGGACACTTCCCACATGATATCTAGGACATGTGATCAGAAGTGACATTATCTATCATGGACATAGTGCCATCAGAGGCACATGAGGGTTCTCATGATCCTGGCTGGGTGGCAAGGTGGTGAAATAAAAAATGGGTCTCTGTGGTGCATATTACCTGTGCATACAGCTCCTAGAACAACTGATCCAACTGGAGGTGAGTATGGCCAAAGCAGGAGCACAGCTATACCAGTGCAGCCCTTCTGGAGTAGTCTTAGAAGCACATGGCCCCTAATAAGACCCCTCCACTGATTGTCTTGCATTTTGCCACCCACACATGCCCAGCCTCCACTGCCTGGTGTCCTAACCTCTAATGGCTGCCTTGGGTTGGTAACTGGAGAAGACCTTGATGTCTGTCATAGGGGTGAGGACGGCCGCTGTGTGTCCAAGCAGGCTCCCCCATACCCAGCATCAGCAGCAGCATGAAGAAGTAGAGAACTGACCATAGCTGGGACACTTCCATGCTTCTAATGGCCTCAGTGTAGACGATAAAGGCCAGGCCCATGCCCTGGAAAGCCTGCAGATGATTAATAGACACCAGTTACTCATGTGAGTCAGAGGGGACAAGAGTGGAACACCATAGTTCGATTGTGGAAGGTCTATCCTCCATGTGTTGCTGCACTCTTTCAGGTGTGTAACTGTAACACCAAAAATAAAAATCCAGAGACAGGTATTGGGGTTCAAGCTTCAAGCTGAAGGTCAGAGAAGCAAACCAGCCGAGCCACTAGCTCTTACATCTACCTCAGTCTATAAGTGGGTGATCCTGTCCCTGCAAGATGTCTAGCAAACCTAAGACTGCTGCCTCTCCTCAGGGTGCCTAGAGACCAAATCTCTCAATGCAGCCTGAGACATTGGGTTTCTGTTTTTTATATGCCTCTCTAGAGCTGGGATTAAAGGTATGAGCTCTGTTAATCTTTTAGACTGATTCACTCTAGTGTATCCCTGGGAGGTTTCACACTCCCAGAGATCCACCCAAAGCTTGTGCCTCCACTGTCTGGCTAGCTGTTATGGATGCTGGGATTAAAGTTATGTGTCACCTTTGCCTGATTGCAATAGCCTGTGACTGGCTTTGCTTTTTGAATCCTCGGGCAAGTTTTGACAAATCATACATAATATATCACCACATATAAATTTCTGGACTTTCAGACCTGGGCTCTTACTGGAGATAGTAGAACATTGGGTAAGTGCCTTGAAGTTTTGTAGCCCGCTGTCACTTCCTGTCTGTTCTTGGCTTCCTTGTCCATCAATAGTTAGTGTCTTAGGCTCATGAGTCTATTGTCATGAATTGTACAATCTTTGTCCACCATGATAGATTGTATGTCTCACTCAGGAGAGCAAAATAAGTACCTCCCTCATGACCGTGTTAGTTATTTGTTTATAGCAACACAATTTGTTTTGACTGATACATAAATGTAAATAAGCTCAGTGGAGTAAGCACAGTGGGAATAGTAGGCTTCAGAAGCAGATAAGGATAACATGACATTGAGATTTTTAACTGAATATTAGATATCACACAACAATTATTTCACTATTATTAGCAGGAGCCATCAATTCTAAACAATGTAAGTGTTAAAATACTCCCTCCTGGGTACTCTGATCTCACTCTCCTCCCCATGACTACCACCGAAAGCAACACAAGGAAGACAATTTGAATCAATGACTTAAAAAAAATAGTGTTTTCAATAATTATCATAATTATTGGTTTAAATGTTATCTATAATGTTAATATTGGATTAGATATGGCTGAAGAGAGAAGGAGTGGACAGGGACTTATTTCTCAGGGTACTTCTATTCAATCAAACGTAGTTTGACATAAAGATGCACTTAAATTGGACTAATGGTGTCTGTATACACTGTGAACCTTAACATATCTTGATATATAATGGACTTCAATCATACAAAAAGCTGCTGAAACTCAGATAATCACATCAGCTAGCCTGTGCGTGCCAGGTTGCCAACTGCTTAAAACAAAGTTCAAAGAAAGCAAATATAAGTTTTATCCATCGAGCACTGTGTATACTTCATTTACTATATCTTTTTAAATTTTATTTTATATGCATTGGTGTTTTGCTTGCATGCATGTCTGTGCGTTTGTCTCTTTCGTTTTTATGAAACCAGATATGAGTATAGAAAAGTGCAAGGATGGTAAAGGAACTACAAAATAATAAGAATACCAAATGGTTAAATTGAAATACAAGGCAGTTTAATTCTGGGGTGGTGGCACAATTTTTTAATTGTAGCACTTGGGAGACAGAAGGGCATTGGTTATTTGTGAGTTGGAGACCACCCTTGAATACAAACTATGGTCTAAGATGGGCAGGGCTATTTCACAGAGATAAGCTGCCAAAAATGTAGGTTATGCCAAACAGAAAAGAATGAAAAAAGGATCACCTAATACTTCTAGCAAGAAAGAACAATTATGACTTTGTTTCGTGCTTGACTTCTCCTATGGGGTAAAAAAATAACTAGGGTCCTGATACTCCAACCTCCTTTTCAGGTTAAGATTACAGGTATCAGTCATCATGCTCAACTTCCTTTTACAATTCCTACTGTAATAAAATATCCCTGAATTATAGCTTTGCATGTAATATCTTTGGTAGTAAATACAGATTGCTCCAATTTATACTGTAGTAAAACATACCTGAATTATTGCCCTGCTCCATGTTAAAAACAATCTTAATAAAATTCCATCCCCAAAAATGGCACAAAAGCAATATGTACTCAGCAGAATCTGTATTGCACAGCCAGTTTTTCACTTTCAATACAGTACTCAAATTACACAATACTTACACTAATATTCCCATGATCACCTCTTTGCCCATTACTATGAATACAGCAGATCCTGCTCCATTCCTACTGGATAAAGAAGGCAGTAGAGTGAGTATTATTCAAATATTGTAAAAATATAGTTTCACTAATCATTGTTTAAAAATTGCCTTATATTCAGGGAAAATAGATGAAATTAGTATACTCCACATGTTCTCATATGCCTAAATTCATACGAGTGAAAGTGAGTGTTTAAGGAAAAAACAGTATTTTTTAAATAGCAAATCTGCGTCATTTATATTAACTTAAGGAAAATGGTCTAATGTCATGGTCTTCTTGAAGGATCAATTATCCTTACCTTTGAAAGGCAGTCTGACTGCTAGTGTTATTCCATCTACACACATGGGTGGTATGCTTCTACTTTAATAGTAATTAGAACATGACATACCTAAACATTATCACTCAACTCTCCCTGGTGTTCCATATTTTCAGAATCATCCTGGATGGCTGAATGGTGCACAGCTTTGATCATTAAAAGAGCCACAAAGTTTAAAGTTTGTTTGGTAACAACTATTTGTATCACTACATATACTCTGCTCTTATGTACCCATTTATTCTCTGGTGGTGGATGGTAGCTCAGACATATATATGAAGAAGGAATGGAGGACAGAAATCAAGTTTGGGGTGATACTGTCTACCTGTTTTTTTTTTTTTTTTTTTTTTGTGATATAAAGCCTAAATTACAAGACTATGAGATTATTCCCTACATGTATTTAAGTGTGTTGCTTGTGAACCTGGTGACCACTGAAGTCAGAAGTCAGTGCTGGATTCCCTGGAATAGCAGTTAGGACAGTTGTAGTCAACCACATGGGCTGGAAACTGAAACCTGCTCCTATGCAAGAGCAGAAAATACTTGCAACTGCTCAACCTATCTTCAGCTGCTGTCTTATTTTTACGTATTTTGGAGATGAAGTTTCTCATTCCACCTATCTCTGACTCTCAATGTTGAAGTTAGAAGTATATGTAACCATTATGTT
This sequence comes from Phodopus roborovskii, assembly GCF_943737965.1. Lineage (NCBI taxonomy): Eukaryota > Metazoa > Chordata > Mammalia > Rodentia > Cricetidae > Phodopus > Phodopus roborovskii. Next base: position 151,945 of record NW_026126973.1, read on the forward strand.
TTTTCACTCGAGACAAGGTTCCTATATGATGCCCTGGCTGTCTTGAAACTTACTCTGTAGAACAGGCTGACCTTTGGAGATCTTTCTGCCTCTGCCTCCACAGTACTGGTGTTAAACGCATAAACCACAACCCAGCAATCTGGATTAATTTTCAAGAATTGTGAGGATTGACTTGAGGTTTTCATGGCTTTGAGGGAAGTAGTTTTCAAATTAATCAATTTATTCAATGTTTCCTTACCCCTCTTTCAAACAAACACCAATGCCTCCCATTTCTCTAAAGTTAAAATATTATTATGCTCTGTAAAACGAAAAAAAAAATTGTAAGCAGGGTGAATAGGGTAACTGCCTTCCACATTTGTCATATATATCCCTCCTCCAACTAGAATGCTTTCCATTTGCATTGCTAAACTGACAACATATTCCTCTGTCTTAGATACCCACCAGCTTGTTTTGAACACCACAAAATTTAAGCCTAAACATATATCATTTTTTACTTTTACAAAAAAAAAGCCCATGCATTTAGGTAGCTATGTATAGTGCAAGTTTATAATTGCAGCACTTGGAAATATGGATAGATGACTGCTAATATCTCCAAGCTGGCCTTAGCTACAAAGCAAGACCCTGCCTCAAAACAAATGAGTATACATAAAGAAACTTAAATGTAACCATCTCATATTTAATGAGTGAAAAGTACAAACCAGTGGGATGGTACATGCCTTGCTTGGTACTCAGAAGCTTGAGACAGGAGTCACAAGTTCAAGGCCACAAAGGAATATATTGCTAAGAGCCTATCTTGGAAAAAGATCAAATGAGATGAAAATAAACAATAAAACATACATTTACTTCACCACAGTTGATAAGAAGAAAATCATATCTTCTTTTCCTGTGCTAAAACACTGACCACACACAATGCAGGCCAGAAAGGGGCTTACTTAGCTTATGCTCAAGGTCACTGTCCCTAATGAGAATTACAACAGCGATCAAGCAGGACAGTGGGAAGAAAGTGTGGAGGAATGCAGTTGTCAGCTCATCTCTGGCTCTCTCACTTGCTCACAGTAAACCTTAGCTCGTCCTCTTTGTGTACAGATAGCCCCGTGCACATGGACAGTTATAAAAGCATAACTGCTGCCCTTGTACAAGCTTCCAGATGTTATCTTTTCTTTGGCCAGCTGCAAGGCCTGTGTTAAGGCCATGAGATCAGCTTCTCATGCTGAGGTTCCTTCTGTCAGACTGCTGGTTCAAACAGTGCAGGTTTTATTCACATCACTGTCCCAGTCCTTTTAGTGCTTCCCCTGCCAGAGGGAAGTCTGTAAGATCTTTGCAAACTCCAGTCTCTTTAATCAGCAGTTGATGACAGTCACAAATTACTAGTTCATCGGTCTTCTCAGGCAGAAGAGTGGCAGGTAGTGCATCAGTGATTCATTTGTGCATTGGTTATCCATCGGTCTGTGGGCTGCTGCACAATGCTCTCCTGCTCTAGTGCATAGGGGGCTATTGTAGTTACTTTCTGCCCCCAAAGATAACTTGTCAGCATCTTTGACCAGTACAGCCATGGCAGACATAACTTTTAGACAGCCAGACTGTTGTTCTTTTGCTGCAGCTAATGCCTAAGAAACATACAAAGGAGACTCAGTGCCCACGTGGTGTTTATTGAGTGAAGGGAGAGAAAGAGGGCTTAGCTGTTGGCCAACTGAAAGAAGGAGTGAGAGAGAGCAGCGAGACCAGAGACAGAGCAGAGAGACCAGAGAGAGGCAGAGAGAGAGCAGAGAGAGATAGGTACTTGGTGTAGTTGCTTTAAAAGAGGCTTGTGCATGCCTAACTGAGTCCTCTTGTTGCCAGGTAAAGCTGATGTAGAGATGGCAAGGCCATGAGCATCCTGCCCATCCTTGGGTCCGGGGTCAGCTGGCTGCTAGTTCGTAACATTTCCACATTTTATTGTTATTAAAAAGGTGGGGGTTGGGCAAGGTCCTCCACAGTTGTTGAAGTCAGAGGCTTTAAGGACATCTGCCTTCTGTTGATGGCATGAGACCTGTGGATTAGGAGCTTTTGGAAGACTTACCTACCGTTGGCCCAAGCAACGTGGAGAAAGTCTATTCCACTGCCCTCTTGTCCACGGTCCTTAGAGCCCTTTGCAGCAGTTGAGATGAAAGGCAGGATTGCTCAGTGGCTAGCATTGGAACTTTTGTGGGTGGAGTTTCTTTCAGTGTCCATCAGTCTTCTTGGGGGGAAATGCGTGGTGCCAGCAGCTGGCCTGTCTCTCTGTTATAAAAGCTTTTTAAGGAAACATTTTAAATGCCATATTCTCTAGATCTCTGAGCATTTGGGGGCTGTCTGACTGTCTAGCATAACTTAGTATGCAAAAATATGTCTTTAGTTACTTGTCTTGAGCACACAGGTGGCTAGGTAAAGCTTTATCCCTGTAATTAATTAATCTGTTTGGAAAACTGGATCCAAGCTGAGAGGCTGTGGAGGGATGTTTTACTCAGAGCCCTGAAGCCTGACTGTAACTGGTTTTAACTTAGCGTAGGTTACAGTTATCCCTGTAGAGGACAAAGAGATAGAGAAAAACTCCCTTTGATAATAGAGGCTTAACCTTTATAAACAGCTTACAGGAAAGACTGTGTGGCATAGATATTTTGTTAGCTTGAAATAGACATGTATAACCTTAAATGTTTACCACCATTAAAAAGGCGCATAACAATTTAGAAGTATTTGAGACTTAGTACAGTTGAATTTAAGTTGTATGAGTTAGCTTACATATACATAAATTTAAATTAAATGTACAGACACATTAAACAGGACTGGGTAAAACTGAGAAGACTAGAATGTGAAGCTATGTATGACATAGTGAAAAAAAATTAGAGACAAAGAATAAAGAATAAAGCAAATAAAAGAATAAAAGCAAAAGGTAAATGAATTACAGGTTCTGTTGGTGGCAGAAGCTGGCTAAGACCTCTGCCTAGGTGGCTGGTGTAGCAGGGGAAGAACCATGGGGGGGTGAGGCTAGGCCATGTGGTCAAGATGGTGGCTGCCATAAACATATCCCCAAAAACTAGCAGAAATCATAAAGTTTTGAGATAAAATTTTGACTTGAGTAGATGCTTCCTCAGCCCAGGCTCTGAGACAGGCTGCGGCAGTGGCTGTGGCAGCAGGAGAGTTTTAACGTGGCAGGAAGAGAACAGAAATAAGTTTAGGGTAAGAGATTATTTAGCAGAGAGATAGAAAAAACTCCTTCCATCTACCTGTTTGCTGGCAGTAATTTGAAAGATCCAGTAAAATATCAGGATCTAGAGAGCCTTTACCTGGCCAATTTGAATTATTTTCTAGGGGATATCTAGCCCACCTTTTCAATACAAAGGTAAATAAGACTGGGTGCCTTAACAAGTGGCATCTATCAGGAATCCCAGTGGAGTGGTGAGGGGTATTTCCTTGGTCGGTTTATTCCCCATGGGTAGACCAGAAAGTGACGAAGCAGTCTTGGAACTCGTCAGCTCAAGAGTGTGGCAACACCGTAAATGGGAATGGCAGAGCTTTGCTGGAGCTCCTCAGCCCAAGTACTTTGCCAGGGCCAACAGGGGCTGGAAGGACTCAGCAGTCCTAGAGCAGAGCAGATATACCTCCAAGGTCGGTATGTCTTCCACCGTGAGGAATGTACCCGACCTTAAAGAAATGGGTTAAAATTTGAAGAGTACCTTACCTAATTGAAGTCAGTGTAGGGTAGTATTTCCAGCAAATGGGGTGGGCCGATGAGGGTGGGGGGGTGGATGGAGGCATACTTCTGGTATCTGAAAGAGTGTCTCTGGCTGCCGCCTGCCGAAGAAGGCCACCAGTGACCCACATGGAGAGCCTGCCTGGGGTTCGGAACCAATGTTGTTCTTTTGCTGCAGCTAATGCCTAAGAAACACAAACACAAGACTCAGTGCCCACATGTAGTTTATTGAGCAAGGGGAGAAAGAGGGGGTATCTGGTGGCCAACCAGAAGCAGGAGAGAGAGCAGAGAGACAAGAGAGAGAGCAAAGAGAGGCAGAGAGATGTGAGAGAGCAGAGAGACCAGAGAGAGCAGAGAGGCAGAGAGAGAGCAGAGAGAGCAAAAGAGAGAAGCACTTGGAGAGCTTATTTTAAAGAGGCTTGAGCATGTGTTGTAAGACCTTCAGAATGAGGAGTCTTCCAGAATGAGGAGTCGATACCCCAAGAACTCAGTGTCCAGTCCAGTTGCTGCAAAATGCAAGAGGCTTTAATGAACAGGAAACAATTGCACAAACAGGGTCCTCCAGCTTGCAGCTAGGGAGAAGCCCCCTCCCCTGGGCCCAGGTGTTTTTAAAGGCAAATGCACAAGCATAGGAAGGGGTGGGACCCTCTTTCCATTGAGTACTTGACCCTTGGAGGCCTGATGGTCTGTCTATTAGGGTCAGCAGACCTTAGGGCTTCAGGTGTGCTAATTAACCTAGTCTGGGCGAACCAGAGTTACAGCTATCTCTTGACCCTATTTACCACCTGTTGTCTCACAGGAAAGGAGGGGCAGTGTGAATTCTTCTAATCTCAGGGACTTGTGAGTGGAAGCTAGCAAATTCCAAGGAACGCATATTGGTTTCTAGGTTAGTCCATAATTAACATTACTTTTAGGTCTTTCAGTGTAAATGAGTCCTCTAGCTGCCAGGTAAAGCTGACAAGGCCAAGAGAGTCCCACCCATCCTTAGGGCAGGGGTCAGCTGCCTGCTAGTTCCTAACACAGACCATCCACTGGCTACGGGATCAAGCTCCTTCCCTGTTTATCGGTTAATGATAGCTGTTCAGAGTCAAAATAAATCCAGGCTCGTACATTTGACAGGATGTCTCTTTTTAACAGAGGGCACACTGGGATATCTACGAACAATTGATATATCCTGCCTACATCAAGGATCACTGCCACTGGCATACAGGACCCTCCCGCATCCTGCTAGTGGGCACCCAACTCTGCTGTACTATCTGGCACAGGTAGGGGAAACACCACACTTGCCAAGCCCAAGGCATAGGATGTACAGGCAAATAATAACTGCAGCTGGTTGCCCCACTGAGGCCATGCCTTCTGAATTTCCTGAAATAGCTCTCAGTCAGGTCCTGGGGTCTGGCCCCTGCTGGCTTGCCTTTTAATTGCTAATCTCATTAACACCTGCCAGAGGGGGTAAGGGGAGCCACAACCAGCCAAGCCTCTGCAGGAAAGGCAGCCCTCCTTAGCAATGGGTATGGACTAGGGAGCACAGGGAAAGGATCACATTTCCATGGCTTCTTTTGGATTCACCCATGGCCATACTTACATGTCAAGCACGACTCTCCAACAGGAAAACAAAGCCCTCTTATGCCAGAGCTAACATTCAGATGGCAGGAACATTTAATGCTAAGGGATGGCTTGTTCTTGCCTTCATTAGACCTACTGGGGAAGTTTCGATTGGTACACACCACCTAGTTCACCTAAATAGGAGATGCAGGAACAGTTTTAGGGATAAGTACTTGAACCTGATAGAAAGAGTTTCAGGGCTCTACACAGGAGAGATGACTTTGGCACAGAGACATTGAGTGTGGAGGCTCAGCAGCAGAGCACTGCCCTAGCACCTGTGAGGCCCTCAGTTTGACCCTAAGCTTCTCAATCTACTTGGCCTCTTCCTCACCTGTGGTGTCTTACAATCAGGTTGTGAGCAACTGCTGTGAGGCCCCTGGCAGCTAGAGAATCTTATTCCCTAGGCTAGGAGGAGACCTAAGATTTTGATGCTTTTGCTGAACCTGACAGCACCAATGACTTAGGGTCTGTGTCTCCACTCCACCACTGGTTAAGCTGTCTGACTTTAACACCTCTGACTGTTTCATCCTCAATAGAAAACAAACATAAATCCCTGCTACCCCCACCCCTATCCCAACAAGCATAAACTACCTATCCAAGAAATTTTCACCTTCAAACAGTAAAGAAAGCAGGCACAATGCAACAGAAGGCACTCTGGCTATTTAAGCTTCATATTATAGGTTCTGGTCTGCTTCCCCCCATGCGTAATTCCAGTCTAATGCTGATGAATATTTATGTTGTTTCAGTTTGTGGCTAATATGAACAGAAATAGTGGGCATATTCTAGCATATTCCTCTCGCTCTTATTCTCTATCTCTCTCTCTCTTTGTCTGTGTGTGTTTGAAACAAGCATTTATTGGGAGCAGGTGCCACAGCATGAGTGGAAGTCAGAGACAATTTATGGGAGCCAGGCAAGTGACCTTACCATTTCATTGGCCCTGCTGTTTAGTTTTTACATTTTTGTGTAGACTTATGACTGTGCACTGATGGTTCCATTTGCCTGTTGATTTCCCTGACAACTGACAAGTCTGCAACCTTTCCACTTGCTCACTGGGCCATCAAAAGAGCCCGCGGTTTCTGAAATGTCTGCCTGAGCCCTTGATCGGTTTTTACTGGGCTGTCTTTTTCTACTGGTTTGCACTTGTTTCCCTACTTTGGCTACAGGCCCTATGTCTGCTTTATGTACCAACAGTTTCATTTCTTACTGTGTTGCCTTTCTGGCCAATTTTAAGTGTCTTCTATTGGAGAGAATTCTTAACTTCCAGAAAGTTCAATTTGTGCTGGAGATGTATGCAGCTCAGTGTTTAGAGAGTGGCTGGTTAATGCACTGCAGGTATCCTCCTGTCTCCATATTGTCCCTCTACTCTATTTGGAGGAATATTTGGAGAAATAGTCATGTGCCACTGTCCCTGACCTTTTACCCAATGAGCCATCTCCAGCCCCAGCCATTCAAGTAGAGGGTCTACCTAACGGCATGATGGTGAATAGTTTGGATCAAACAGCTGTTGTACTTATGTTTTGGGTATCACAAATTAGTTCTCCTGTAGTGTTCTTAGCCAGATAGTGACATTTAGAAACTGGACACTTCAGAATGATACCAAGGACAGTTACCATGGGATTTGGTGGTACAATGGTGGCAGTGCCCTTCTTTTAGTCCTTACACCAGGGACTAGGCCAGCATCTGGTCTTAGTTGCCTTGGGAAGCCATCCCAATATTTGAGGATCAGTAAGTGAAATTCTCTTCCCTTGGTCTCTGTGGTGTGTGTGTGTGTGTGTGTGTGTGTGTGTGTGTGTGTGTGTGTGTGTAGTATAAAGAATCACCCAGTCCAAGTAAATGCAAATAAAGTAGTCAGATCATCACATCACCCTAAACATGAACTTGGTAACTTTTATGTCACCTGCTTCATTGAGTGATAGACTACTACATTTACAAAGAGTGTGGTCGTGGAGAACCTCTGCAAGGAGAGAGTGGTGCCGTGTGTGAACATTAATGTTAGACTGACAGATGTATATTACCTTTTTGCAGAAGAATCTCTCATCTGCTTATTAATTTCTGTGCAAATACTTCAAATTTAGGCTATTTTGAGCTTCCACCTTATCACTGGGTAGGGTTGGGAAGAAGACATTTAGTGGCAAACCACATGTTGAATTCTCACCATACATGTACAGTGACATGTGTGGCCACAAGACCTTAGCTGATAGTAAAGAGTAGCAAATAACTGGAAATAATTTTTAATATACACTTCTGCTTTAGATAAATTATACAATAACTTAGTCCTCAACATGGACTGTATTTAATAAAACAAATTCTCAAAAGCCCTCCATATGCCCTAACTGGTTATTCAGAGCTCTGTAGAGGATTGGGCAGTAGAGGGAATACAGCTCTTTGAGGTGTTTGTTTCTCTTTTGGGTGGTATTGAGGCTTCAGACAAGCTTTAGTGCTCAGAGGAGCCTTGTTGGCTTGTGGGCTTATGGGAGAACCCTTTCTTCAGACTTTACTTTCATAGCATCTATGACAATCACAACACTGAAGTTCATTTATGCAATTTCCTAAAGAGGAGAAGAGGGGGTCATGACTGCATGGGTGTGGGCCACTAAGTGCATCCTGGGATTCTATCTACTTCCTTTTTATTATGAAGGCTATGCAGCTTTCAATCATTTGCTCAACTTGGTGATTTCCATTGCTACCTAACTACCCTCTAGAGCTTATAGTTCCCTACAACATAAAGTCCAAACACCTTAGTTTGTTTGGAAAGCTTTGAGGATTTTTTTTTGTAATTTTATATAACAAAGTCCAATTAAATGAAAACAAACATTCATACACAATATTTGGGAATTTGGGCGTCGTTCTTTCCAAACTACTTCCTGCTGGTAAGGGGCGCTATCTTGGGGGAATCGAAGAAGATTCAGATATCCTAGCTGTAGTCTGTAGGGCTGTTTTGTCCAGCTGTTTGGAATGCAGGATCAGCTTGTACTCTGTTTCAGGCGGTCTGGTGTGATCAAACCACATTAGTCTGTAAGGAATCCACATCTTTTCATTTTCTGTGGAAACAAAAATAGAAATCCTTTGCCCCAGTAACTTGTTCTTCAACTTAAATTTTGGAGTCAAAGCGTTTTTTTTTTTTTTTTTTTTTTAATTTATTATTTTACATGTCGATCCCAGTTCCCGTTCCCTCCCTCCTTCCCTCCCCTCCAGCCCTCCCTCCCTCCTTCCCTCCCTTTTGCCCTCTCTGCCCTCTCCCATGCACTCTAAACACCCTCCCCTCCCAACCTCCCACCACAATACCATATGTAGAGGAAGGCCATCCAGTTGGGGTCATGTAGATCTGACAGGTCCTGTGAAGTAGGGACTAGGGCTTCTCTCCTATCTCTAGAATAAGGCAGTTATCCCTCCATGGGGGATATGTTTGCAAAGTCCTTTTGTGCACCAGGGATACATCCTGGCTCCACTGTCTGAGGTCTCTTAGACTGCTCAGACCTTCTGGCTGAGACCCATATTCAGGGGGGTCCGAGTCAGTCCCCTGTTGGCTTCCCAGCTATCAGTCTAGTGGCCCTTAGCTCCTCCTTGTTCAGGTAAGCTGTCTCTATGTACTTCTACCGCATGGTCTTGTCCTCTCCATCTGCTTCTGTGTTGTAGTTCGGCTCAGTGTTTATGTATGGGTGTTTGTTCCTGTTTTCAACAGGCATTAGTTGAGGACTCCATGGAGAAGTTAGTTGTTGATCTCACTCTCCGGGAAGGGCATTTATGATAGCCTGTCCAAGGAAGCTGAGATTGTTAGTTGGGAGCAGTCTTGTAGTTCCCTCGACCTTTCTTTGTGTTCAACTTTATCATCAAACCAATATTGGCTCCCTCTTTTATGTTCTCTCTCTCTGTCTCTGACTCTCTCTCTCTCTCTCTTTCCTATTTTCCATTCCTAACCAGGCTCAATCCCCCTAGTCGCACATGCCTTCCTCTCCTCCCTCTCATTTTCTCCTACTTCTCTCTCCATTAGCTGTCTTCCCCCAGTTTACCTGATGTATGGGGGACTTGTCCCTTCCCAGTTCTGTGAGGGACTTTATATGAATCTCTTAGAATACAACTTGTATCCTAGTTCCTCTGGTGATGTGAATTATAGGCTGGTGATCATTTGATCTAGTTCTAAAATCCTAGCACCCACATGGTGGGTCACAACTATCTGTAATTCTCTTAACAGGAGACCTGAAACCCTCTCCTGGATTCTGAAGGCTCCTGTCACATTTATTAAATAAAAATTTTGGAAAGTAAAACTGAAACTTTGATACTACTATGTATATGAAGCTATAGTGTTTATTATGTATTTTTAGATAAATATTAAGAATTTAAAAATGGCTCTTCTCCTGTATTTCCTGGGTCATATGTCTCACACTAGGTACTCTAACCTTTTCAGAAGCTGCCCACATCCTTACCATCTCAAGGATTTTCATATTACGTCCACGGTAGCCTCACAAACGTACCTAGTGTACATAGCATCTTCATTTGGAATTTCACTTGCGAAGTGTTCCTCAACACCACAATCTTACAGCTAAGCCTATTTTTTGTCAAGAAAGACCCTGGAATTGACTGTTTATCATGACAATCATTTAGCCACTTGTAGCTGGTGGCTTCTGTGTGTGGATTGGGAAGACACAGAACATCCTTGTACAATTTCCACTAGTCAGTCCTGGCCTGGAAGTTCAGTGATAACGCCTGCCATGCAGCATTCCTCTCTATGCATAGACTGCAGGCAGCTGTGTGGGATGGAGCCCTATGTTGCATGCTGCACTGCTTATTCAGAAAAGGATGGGACTTGCTCCTTGCCTCTGCTCCCTCTTTGGGTGCTGACCAAGGGCATGTCAAGGTTGACTAGTGCTACAGCTTCTCATCCTGTGCCAGGAATGCCACATGTATCAAAGGTGACTCCATCCCTTGAGGCAACAAGCACTACAGGATGGGAAACTAATGTGCCTTCTTCAGACCTGGGCTCCTGTTTCACCTTTCTGTCTCTGGGCTCCAGGTTCTGCTGTCTCACCAAACCCTGATTCTGGCCCTCTGTGTTTTTCCAAACTTTCCCTCTCTGTCTAGAACTCACAGGTAGTCCATCAGTTTACACACCTTGCTCCTACCCACATTTCCCCCATTGCTTCTGCAGTACAAACCCCAAGAGCTCTAGATCCTTGGGCAAGCCCAGGTGCATGATGTCAGCAGGGCTTTGCTCCTTTATTAATCATCTATGGTAGAGGTTTTGACCGTGGCGCTGGGTCACATCATTTATGGGTGCCTCAAATGTTTCTTCCCACATCTCTTATCCCACTGATTGCTCAGCAAAGGTCCCAAATAATTACATAGATGGCTAAGGGTAAACTCTCTCCCATCTGAAGTTTACTTTCCTTTCCTGTTATCTTCGGCATGGGCTCTCACTCCTTTCCTGGGCTTTAGGAACCCAACCCTAATGCTACCACCAACCATAATGCTCACCCTACCTCTAACCATACCCTAAATAGAACTCTCATTGTCAGAAATACATGACCCTAACTGGATGTCATAACCCCATATGGGGAGAGGGGGTGAATGGGAGGGGTAGTGGTCAGGGTGCAAGAGAAGGGGGACAGAATGTAAGAGCGAGAAAGGGTGGGGAGTGAGGGATAGGAATCAACAAGTAAAATAAACAATAATAATTGAAAAATTCAGTATGCAGGGGTTCAGAACGTGCCCATGAGGAATAGTGGATCTAACAGAGATCTTGAGGTCTTTAGCTGAGGGAACTCTAGCAGAGACCCAGTGATGGGTTTCAAGTATCCAGTAGGATGTTTTCTTTCATTTTAAAAAATTATTAATCATATGTGGTATCCTACTTGAATATCTCATGGTAGAAAAGACGAGGGAAACAATCTCATTGTAGGTGGTTGTGAACTATCATCTGGTTGGTGGGAAGTAACTCATATCCACTTTAAGTACAACCAGCATGCTTGAACATTTAGCCATCTATCCATTCCATGGTTGTGTTTGAAGAAAAGGCCTCATTATGTAATTTTGACTGGCCTGGAATTCATTGAGATTCATGCTTTTGGCTCCTGAGTACTGTTGGACAGGATGTGTAGAAAGGGGAACACTCCTCCACTGCTTTTGTGAGATCAACCTTGTACAGCCATTTTCAAGATAGGTATGGCAGTACCTCAGCAAGATGGGAATTGGTTTACCACAGGACCTGGCAATACCCCCCATATGCATATACCCATATTAACCACATTCACGCAACAAAACATGTGTTTAATTATACCTATAGGAGCATTATTTGTAATAGCAAGAACCTAGAAGCTACCCAGATGCCTCTCAGCTGAAGAATGGATAAAGACCTTGTGGCACATCTACACAATGGACTACTAATAAACAGAAAAAATGGACTCTAGAAATGCACTGGCAAGTGGATGGTACTTGAAGAAGCAATCATGAATGAGGTAACCCAGGCACAAAAAGTAGAACATGGTAGAGAGGGAGAGAACATAAAAGAGCAATTCATTATTGGTTTGAAGAGAAAATTGAACCTAAAGTTATAACTAGAGACCTACAAGACTGACTCCAACTAAGAATCTGAGCTACAGTGGAAAGGTTTCCATTATTGACCTACCCTGAAAATGAGATCAACAACTAACTTATGTGCTACATGGAGCCCTCATCTAGTCTGTAGAAAACAGAAGCAAAGACCCAGAAGTAAACACTGCGTCTAACTAGAATCCAGATGCAGAGAGAGAGAGGACAAGATCGAGTTGCAGAAACACATTGAGACAGCTGACCTGATGAAGGAGGAGGTAATAGGACCCCAGACTGATAGGTGTGAATCCATCATGGAACTGACTCAGAATAGAGCCCAGGGTCTCATGCATGTTAGGCAAGCACTCTCTAAACACTGAGCTACATACATCTCCAGCACAAATTGAACTTTCTGGAAGTTAAGAATTCTCTCCAATAGAAGACACTTAAAATTGGCCAGAAAGGCAACACAGTAAGAAATGAAACTGTTGGTATATAAAGCAGACATAGGGCCTGTAGCCAAAGTAGGGAAACAAGTGCAAACCAGTAGAAAAAGACAGCCCAGTAAAAACGAACAAGGGCTCAGGCAGACATTTCAGAAACCGTGGGCTCTTTTGATGGCCCAGTGAGCAAGTGGAAAGGTTGCAGACTTGTCAGTTGTCAGTGAAATCAACAGGCAAATGGAACCATCAGTGCACAGTCATAAGTCTACACAAAAATGTAAAAACTTAATGGCAGGGCCAGTGAAATGGTAAGGTCACTTGCCTGGCTGCCACAAATTGTCTCTGACTTCCCACTCCTGCTATGGGACCTTCTCCCAATAAATGCTTGTTTAAAACACATACACAGAGAGACGGGGAGGGGGGGAGTGAAATAAGAGAGAAAGAGGAACATGCTAGAAGGTGCACACTACTTCTGTTCATAGTGGCCACAAACTGGAACAACACAAATATCCATCAGCATTAGAGTGGAATTAGGCATGGGTGAGGAAGAGGCCAAGGAGATGGAGAAGCTTAGGGTCAAACTGAGGGCCTCACAGGTGCTAGGGCAGTGCTCTGCTGTTAAGCATCCAAACTCAAACTCTCTGTGCAAAAGTCATTTGTCCTCTGTAGAGCCCAGATTCCCTGTATATAAGGTTCAAGGACTTATCCCTTTAAATTGTTCCCGCATCTCCTATTTAGGTGAACTAGGTGGTGTGTACCAATCGAAAGTGCCCCAGTAGATCAAAAGAAGGCAAGAACAAGGCATCCCTTAGCAATTAAACGTTCCTGCCATCTGAATGTCAGCTCTAGCGTGAGAGAGCTGTGTTTCCCTGTTGCACAGTGGTGCTTGACATACAAGTATTGCCATGGATGAATCCAAAAGAGGCTGATTAAATGTGATCCTTTCCCTGTGCTCTGAAGTCCACACCCACTGCCAAGAGGGCTGCCTACCTACAGAGTCTCAGCAGGGTGGGTCTCCCCTTACCCCCTCTGGCAGGTGTTAATGAGATTAGCAATTAAAAGGTAGGCCAGCAGAGGGCAGACACCAGGACCTGACTGAGAGCCAGCTCAGGAAATGGAGAAGGCATGGCCACAGTGAGGCAACCAGCTGCAGTTCCTGTTTACCTGCATCCCCTATGCCATGGGCTTGGATAGGGTGGTGTTTCCCGTACCTGTGCCAGATAGTACATTGGAGTTGAGTGCCCACTAGCAGGATACAGGAGCTGCCTGGACGCCGGGGGCAGTGATCCTTGATGTAGGTCGGGTATATCACTTGTTCCTAGATATCCTAGGATGCCCTTACCTTCTGTTAAAAAGAGACATCCTGTCAAATGTAGGAGCCTGGATTTGTTTTGACTCTGAACAGCCATCAGTAACCGATAAACAGGGAAGGAGCTTGATCCTGTAGGCAGTGGATGGTCTGGCTGTCTAAAAGCTATGATGGACATGGCTGTACTGGTCAAAGACTCTGACATGTTAACTTTGGGACAGAAAGTAATGACAATAGCCCCCCATGCACTGGTGACCAGGAGAGCATTGTCAGGCAGCCCACAGAACAATGGATGTCCAATGCCCACATGAATCACTGATGCATTACCTGCCATTCTTCTGCCTGAGAAGACTGATAAATAAGTAATTTGGGACTGTCATCACCTGCTGATTAAAGAGGTAGGAGATTGCAAAGACCTTACAGTCTTCCCTCTGGCCGTGGAAACACTAACTTAGTTCACTGATGGGAACAGTTACCTTGTGAAAGGTAAAGAAAGGACTGGGACAAGGATGTGAATGAAACCTGCATGGTTTGAGCCAGCAGCCTGCCAGAAGGAACCTCAGCATGAGAAGCTGAGCTCTTGGCCTTAACACAGGCCTTGTAGCTGGCAAAAGAAAAGAAAAAAATCTGTAAACCTGTACACGGGCAGCAGTTATGCTTTTATAACTGTCCATGTGCACGGGGCTGTCTGTAAACAAAGGGGACTGGCTAAGATTTACTGTGAGCAAGTCAGAGAGCGAGAGATGAGCTGACACCTGCATTCCTCCACATTTTCTCCCCACTGTCCTCCTTGAGTCGCTGCTGTAATTCTCATTAGGGACAGTGACCTGGAGCATAAGCTAAGTAAGCCCCTTTCTGGCCTGCATTGTGTGTGGTCAGTGTTTTAGCACAGCACCACATGCTCACCAGAATGGTAAGATATGATTTTCTTCTTTTCACCTGTGGTGAAGTAAATGTATGTTTTATTGTTTATTTTCATCTCATTTGTTCTTTTTCCAAGATAGGCTCTTAGCAATACAGTCCTTTGTGGCCTTGAACTTGTGACTCCTGTCTCAAGCTTCTGAGTACTGAGCAAGGCATGTACCATTCCACTGGTTTGTAATTTTCACTAATTAAATATGACATGGTTACATTTAAGTTTCTTTATGTATACTTACTTGTTTTGAGGCAGGGTCTTGCTTTGTAGCCAAGGCCAGCTTGGAGGTAGTAGCAGTCATCTGTCCATACTTCCAAGTGCTGCAATTATAAACTTGCACTACACATAGTTACCTAAATGCATGGGGCTTTTTTGTAAAAGTAAAAAATGATATATGTTTAGGCTTAAATTTTGTGGTGTTCAAAACAAGCTGGTGGGTATCTAAGACAGAGGAATGTGTTGTCTGTGTAGCAATGCAAATGGAAAGCATTCTAGTTGAAGGAGGGATATATATGACAAATGTGCAAGGCAGTTACCCTATTCACCCTGCTTACAATTTTTTTTTTGTTTTACAGAGCATAATAATATTTTAACTTTAGAGAAATGGGAGGCATTGGTGTTTGTTTGAAAGAGGGATTTGGAAACATTGAATAAATTGATTAATTTGAAAACTACTTCCCTCAAAGCCATGAAAACCTGAAGTCAATCCTCACAATACTTGAAAATTAATCCAGATGGCTTGGTTGTGGATTATGCCTTTAACACCAGTACTTTGGAGGCAGAGGCAGAGGCAGAAAGTTCTCCAAAGGTCAGCCTGTTGTACAGAGTAAGTTTCAAAACAGCCAGGGCATCCTATAGGAACCTTGTCTCGAGTGAAAAAACATAATGGTTGCATATACTTCTAACTTCAACATTGATAGGTGGAATGAGAAACTTCACCTCCAAAATACGTAAAAATAAGACAGCAGCTGAAGATAGGTTGAGCAGTTGCAAGCATTTTCTGCTCTTTTGCATAATAGCAGGTTTCAGTTTCCAGCCCATGTGGTGGACTACAACTGTCCTGAACTGCTATTCCAGGGAAACCAGCCCTGACTTGTGACTTCAGTGGTCACCAGGTTCAAAAGCAACACACTTAAATACATGAAGGAAAGAATCTCATAGTCTTGTAAGTTAGGCTTTATATCAAAAACCCAGGTAGACAGTATCACCCCAAACTTGATTTCTGTCCTCCATTCCTTCTTCATATATATGTCTGAGCTACCATCCACCACCAGAGCATAAATGGGTACATAAGAGCCGAGTATATGTAGTGATACAAATAGTTGTTACCAGACAAACTTAAAACTTTGTGGCTCCTTTAATGATCAAACCTGTGTACCACTCAGCCATCCAGGATGATTCTGAAAATATGGGACACCCAGGGAGAGCTGAGTGATAATGTTGAGGTATCTCATGTTCCAATTACTATTAAAGTAGAAGCATACCACCCATGTCTGTAGATGGAATAACACTAGCAGTCAGACTGCCTTTCAAAGGTAAGGATAATTGATCCTTCAAGAAGACCATGACATTAGAGCATTTTCCTTAAGTTAATATAAATGATGTAGATGTGCTAAATAAAAAATACTTTTTTTTTTTTTCTTAAACACTCAAGTTCACTCATGTGAATTTAGGCACATGAGAACCTTTGGAGTATACTAATCACATCTGTTTTCCCTGAATATAAGTCAATTTTTAAACAATGATTAGTGAAACTTTATTTTACAATATATAAATAATACTCACTCTACTGCCTTCTTTATATACTAAGAATGGGGCAGGATCTACTGTATTCATAGTAATGGGCAAAGAGGTGATCATGGGAATATTAGAGTAAGTACTGTGTAAATTGAGTTCTGTATTGAAAGTGAAAAACTGGCTGTGTTTATACTTGCAATACAGTTTTGCTGAGTACATATTGCTTTTGTCCCATTTGTGGGGATGGAATTTCATTAAGATTGTTGTTAACTTGGAGCAGGGCAATAATTCAGGGGTGTTTTACTACAGTATAAATTGGAGCAGTCTCTATTTACTACCAAAGATATTACACGCAGGGCTATAATTCAGGGATATTTTACTACAGTAGGAATTATAAAAGGAAGTTGAGCATGGTGACTGATACCTGTAAGCTTAACCTGAAAATGAGGTTGGAGTATCAGGACCCTGAGGTATTTCTTTGCCACATAGCAGAAGTCAAGCACGAAACAAAGTCATAATTGTTCTTTCTTGCTAGAAGAATTAGGTGATCCTTTTTTTCAATATTTTCTGTTTGGCATAACCTACATTTTTGGCAGTTTATCTCTGTGTAATAGCCCTGCCCATCTTAGCCCATAGTTTGTATTCAAGGGTGGTCTCCAACTCACAGGTAACCACTGCCCTTCTGTCTCCCATGTGCTACATTTAAAAAATTGTGCCACCACCCGAGGCTTAAACTGCCTTGTATGTCAATTTAACCATTTGGCATTCCTATTATTTTGTAGTTCCATTACCATCCTTGCACCTTACTATAATCATATCTGGTTTCATAAAAAAAAAGAAAGAGAAAAGTCTCCATTAACTAGAAAAGAATTGGACACTCAAGTAGAATATCTCAAAAAATGTAAAAAAGAGAGAATTCATAAACATAAACTACTCTTATAACAATATGAGGAACTCTGTAAACTTCTTCATAGGCCTGT
Source organism: Phodopus roborovskii (assembly GCF_943737965.1). Lineage (NCBI taxonomy): Eukaryota > Metazoa > Chordata > Mammalia > Rodentia > Cricetidae > Phodopus > Phodopus roborovskii. The sequence continues at coordinate 169,169 of NW_026126973.1, forward strand.
GTATGATGTGCATATCACCTCTGACCCAACTGTAGAGAAGCTGAACCTGTTCCAACAACATGTGGCAACTTTGAGGCAAACAAAGGTATGCTGCTGCATTCATTCCCCCATAAAATTTGATTGGAATTTATGTATCTCATAATAATTTTGATTGTTTTAAAAGATTAGGAATGAACAGTTTGTCAATATTAATAAACATATCATATTGTGTATGAAAAATTGGAACTAACTTCTGATTCAAGTATTGAAAAAGATGGAGTGTGTCAATTTCAAAGTGTGTTTTCTGTGTCATTGCAAAGTATTGTGGCACTACATATGTTGCTTTTGCAGGTAATATGTGTTCAGATTATGCAGTATCAACTCACTTGTATTTATCAATTTGAAAAACCTGACAGCTTTTGCCTTAATTCTAAATAAGGAGCCAGTTTGTATTAAGGGATGCTGAGGTAGGCATCACTTCAGTTTTTGACCAGCCTTGTACACAGAGTGAGTTTGGGGACAGGCAGGGCTACACAGGGAAACCCTTTCTCGAGTAAACAAACAGAAAGGGACAGAATATGTGAAGACACCCAACCATAATACAATATGGAATAAAACTGTTTGTTTACTGTTTGTATGTGTGTGTGTGGCAGGGGGTGGGTGTGGGTGTGTTTGTTTATGTTATGGGGGAGAGAGGGACAGAAGCAGAGATAGACAGAGACAGAGCAATAGAGTGATCACGGGTCAAAGTCAATTCAATTCCAATTGTCCATCTTATTTATCAGGTTCACATTTATGAAGGTAAACTTTTCTGCCACTGAGACTTACAGATCTCTCTCACCTTTCCAGTGCTATTATGTAGTTGGACTTTCTTGTCAGATTTTCTTGGAACAATCCATCCCCAAATAATGACACAGACATTTCTAAATTATGAATGATTGGCCTTTAACTTAACCTTGTTCCCAACAATTTCCTATACCTTAACAAATGTCTATTAGCCTATTGTCTATTATTCTGTATTCGCAGCTCCTTCCTTGTCTTCCTGGCATGGGTCCAGGCCTAGATTCATTCCCCTGAGTTTTTCTCTCAGCCCAGCAATCCTGCCTAACCATTCCTTTTGAGCAATTGGCCGTTTAACTTTTTATTAAACCAATTAAGGGCCTTAGGCAGGCAAGGTAAAAAGCACCCTATTTTCACATAATGATCAAATGTCCCACAAGTTTAACTTTTAATCATCCCCTTCTACATTTAGCATTTTGCTTAATCTCAGGTCCTTCGTGTTTGTACTTTATTGACTGAGATACCTACTCAGGCCCTATTTTGCTTTGTTGGTAATAGAGGCTGAACTTAAATCTCTTAGTATCAGGAATTCTAGACACTAGCCAATAACCCCTAATTATAGCCCATAATTTACTACTTTTTAATTAAGAAACAAAATCTACCTCAATTTTGTGTGAATAAGAAATGTAATAAAAATTAATTATTGTCTCAGAATGCATAGCACTAGCCATTTTAACTAAACTAATGCTTATTTATGTTAACAATATAAAATTTTATTCCTGAGATGATCATGGTGTTTCATGCCTTTGAACCCAGGACTCAGGAGCCAAAAGCATGAATCTCAATGAATTCCAGGCCAGTCACAGATACATAATGAGGCCCTTTCTTAAAAACACAACAATGGAAGAGACAGAAGACTAAAAGTTGAAGCACACTGACTGTACTTACAGAGGATATGAGTTAACTCCCACCAACCAGATGGTAGCTCACGACCATCTACAATCAGATCTGTTGCCCTCTTCTTTTCTACCAGCAGACATTCAAGTAGGGTACTACATATGACAAAATAACTTTTAAAAATGAAATAAAATGTCCTACTGATTAATTGAAACCCATCACTGTGCCTCTGCTAGAGTTCCCTCAGCTAAAGACCGCCAAATACTTGTTAGATCCCCATATCCTCTTGGGAACATCCTGAGTCCATGCATGCCGGATATTTTTAAAATTAGTTCATGATTTTTTACATGTAGATCCTTGTTCCCTATATCTCCCTCAATTCCTTCCCTTCCTCTTATCATCTGTTGCCCCCTCACATTCACCCTGACCACCCTGCCATCCTATTCACCCACAATCAACACATAGGGCTAGGCCATCCAAGTGGGGTCATGTATTTCTGACAGCGCATTTGAAGTGTTGATTAGAATGTCTCTTCTATGTCTAGGTTTAGGGGCATCCCTGGATTGGGGGAATGTGTCCTCAAGGTCCATTTGCGCACCAGGAATACATCCAGGTCCCACTGTCTGAACTCCATTAGACAGCTCACACCTTCTAGCTGATACCCATCTCAGGGGTCTGAGTCAGTTCCATGCTGGATTCACAGCTATCAGTCTGGGGTCCTATTAGCTCCTCCTTCATCAGGTCAGCTGTCTCAATGTGTTTCTGCAACTCGATATTGTCCTCTCTCTCTGCATCTGGATTCTAGTTACACGCAGTGTTTACTTCTGAGTGTTTGCTTCTGTTTTCTACAGAGACTAGATGAGGGCTCCATGTAGTGCTCGAGTTAGTTGCTGATCTCATTTTCAGGGAAGGTCAATAATGGAAGCCTTTCCACTGTTGCTCAGTTTGTTAGTTGGAGTCAGTCTTGTAGGTCTCTAGATATAGCTTTAGGTTCAATTTTCTCTTCAATAATGACTTGCTCTTTTATGTTCTCTCCCTCTCTACCATGTTCTACTTTTGTGCCTGGGTTACCTCATTCATGATTGCTTCTTCAATTACTATCCACTTGCCTGTGCATTTCCAGATTCCATTTTTTCTGTAGATTAGTAGTCCATTGTGTAGATGTGCCACAAGTTCTTTATCCATTCTTCAGTTGAGAGGCATCTGGGTAGATTCTAGGTTCTTGCTATTACAAATAATGCTGCTATAGGTATAAATAAACACATTTTTGGTTGCATGAATGTGGATAATTTGGGTATATAACTGTGAGGGGGGATTGCCAGGTCCTGTGGTAAACCAATTCCCATCTTTCTGAGGAACTGCCATAGCTATCTTGAAAATGGCTGTACAAGTTTGAACTCCCAAAATCAGTGGAGGAGTGTTACCCTTTCTACACATCCTGTCCAGCAGTAGTCAGGAGCCAAAAGCATGAATCTCAATGAATTCCAGGCCAGTCAAAATTACATAATGAGGCCTTTTCTTCAAACACAGCAATGGAATGGTTAGATGGCTAAAAGTTCAAGCACACTGATTGTACTTTTAGAGGATATGAGTTACTTCCCAACAATCAGATGGTAGTTCACAACCATCTACAATGAGATTGTTGCCCTCATCTTTTCTACCAGGAGATATTCAAGTAGGATACTACACATGATAAATAAAACGTCCTACTGGATACTTGAAACCCATCACTGGGCCTCTGCTAGAGTTCCCTCAGCTAAAGAACTCAAGATCTCTTTTAGATCCACTATTCCTCATGGGCACGTTCTGAGCCCCTGCATACTGAATTTTTTCAATGATTATTGTTTATTTTACTTGTCGATTCCTATCACTCACTCCCTACCATTTCTCGCTCTTACATTCTGTCCCCCTTCTCTTGCACCCTGACCAACTCCCCTCCCATTCACCCCCTCTCCCCAGATGGGGCTATGACATCCAGGTAGGGTCATGTATTTCTGACAATGAGAGTTCTATTTAGGGTATGGTTAGAGTTAGGGTGAGCATTATGGTTGGTGGTAGCGTTAGGGTTGGGTTCCTGAAGCCCAGGAAAGGAGTGAGAGCCCATGCCGAAGATAACAGGAAAGAAAAGTAAACTTCAGATGGGAGAGAGTTTACCCTTAGCTGTCTATGTAATTATTTGGTACCTTTGCTGAGCAATCAGTGGGATAAGAGATGTGGGAAGAAACATTTGAGGCACCCATAAATGATGTGACCCAGCGCCACCTCTACCAGAGGTCAACACCTCTACCAGAGATGATTAAAAAGGAGTAGGGCCCTGCTGACATCATGCACCTGGGCTTGCCCAAGTATCCAGAGCTCTTGGGGTTTGTACTGCAGAAGCAATGGGGGAAATGTGGGTAGGAGCAAGATGTGTAAACTGATGGACAACGTGTGAGGTCTAGACAGAGAGGGAAACATTGGAAAAACACGGAGGGCCAGAATCAGGGTTTGGTGAGACAGCAGAACCTGGAGCCCAGAGACAGAAAGGTGAAACAGGAGCCCAGGTCTAAAGAAGGCACATGGGTTTCCCATCCTGTAGTGCTTGTTGCCTCAAGGGATGGAGTCACCTTTGATACATGTGAACTTCCTGGCAGAGGATGAGGAGCTGTAGCTCTGGAGAACCCTGACATGCCCTTGGTCAGCACCCAAAGAGGGAGCAGAGGCAAGGAGCAAGTCCTATCCTTTTCTGAATAAGCAGTGCAGCATGCAAAGTAGGGCTCCATCCCACACAGCTGCCTGCAGTCCAAGCATAGAGAGGAATGCTGCATGCCAGGCGTTATCACTGAACTTCCAGGCCAGGACTGACTTGTGGAAATTGTACAAGGATGTTCTGTGTCTTCCCAGTCCACACACAGAAGCCACCAGCTACAAGTGGCTAAATGATTGTCATGATAAACAGTCAATTCCAGGCTCTTTCTTGACAAAAAATAGGCTTAGCTGCAAGTTTGTGGTGTTGAGGAACACTTGGCAAGTGAAATTCCACATGAAGATGCTATGTACACTAGGTACTTTAGTGAGGCTACCCTGGATGTAATATCAAAATCCTGGAGACGGTAAGGATGTGGGCAGCTTCTGAAAAGGTCAGGGTTCCTAGTGTGAGACATATGACCCAGGAAATACAGGAGAAGAGCCATTTTTAAATTCTTAATATTTATCTAAAAATACATAATAAAAACTATAGCTTAATATACATAGTAGTATCAAAGTTTCAGTTTTACTTTCCAAAATTTTTATTTAATAAATGAGACAGGAGCCTTCAGAACCCAGGAGAGGGTATCAGGTCTCCTGTTAAAAGAATTACAGATAGTTGTGACCCAACATGTGGGTGGTAAGGAAATGAACCGGGCCTGCACTTAACCACTGAGCCAGCCCTTGGTGCCCCAAGCCCTGCAGAGCTGCATTTGTTCTGAAAAGTGAATCCTATGTGTTCCTTTGGGACTGTGGCTGATATGTCTTATTCAACCTTGGAGGTAGGTTTCTCACCTGAATCAAAATGCTGTGGATTTTTAGATTTCAGAGGTAAAACTCTGTTTTCTAGAACCCAGGTATGCAAGGCTCAAATTCCTCAGGGCTTAATTTAAAAAAAAAAATTCCTCAAAGCTTTCCAAACAAACTAAGGAGTTTGGACTTTATCTTGTGGGGAACTAGAAGCTCAAGAGCATAGTTAGGTAGCAATGGAAATCACCAAGTTGAGCAAATGATTGAAAGCTGCATGGCCTTCGTATTAATAAGGTAAGAATATAGAATACCGGGATGCACTTATTGGCCCACACCCATGCAGTCATGGCCCCCTCTTCTCCTCTTTAGGAAAGTGCATAAATGAACTTCAGTGTTGCGATTGTCATAGATGCTATGAAAGTAAAGTTGAAGAAAGGGTTCTCCCACAAGCCAGAATAGGCTGCTCTGAGCACTATAGCTTGTCTGAAACCTCAAAACCACCCAACAGAGAAACAAAACCCTCAAAGAGCTGAATTTGCACTACTGCCCAATCCTCTACAGAGCTCTGAGTAACCAGTTAGGGCATATGGAGGGCTTTTGAGAATTTGTTTTATTAAATACAGCCCATGTTGAGGACTAAGTTATTGTATAAATTATCTAAAGCAGAAGTAAATGTTAAAAATCATTTCCAGTTATTCGCTTCTCTTTAGTACCAGCTAAGGTCTTGTGGCCACACATGTCACTGTACATGCATGGTGAGAATGCAACATGTGGTTTGCCACTAAATATCTTCTCCCCAACCGTACCCGGTGATAAGGTGGAAGCTCAAAATAGACTAAATTTGAGGTATTAGCACAGAAATTAACAAGCAGATGAGAGATTCTTCTGCAAAAAGTTAATATACATCTGTCAGTCTAACATTAATGTTCACTCACTGCATCACTCATTCATTGCAGAGGTCTCCTACGACCACACTCTTTGTAAATGTAATAGTCCATCACTCAATGAATCAGCTCACATAAAAGTTACCAAGTTCATATTTAGGGTGGTGTGATGATCTGTCTACTTTATGTGCATTTACTTGGACTGGGTGATTCTTTATACTACACTCACCCACACACACACACACACACACACACACACTACAGAGACACAAAGGCAGAGAATTTCACTTACTGAGCCTCAAATACTGGGCTGGCTTCCCAAGGCAGCTAAGACCAGATGCTGACCTGGTCCCTAGTGTAAGGACTAAAAGAAGGGCACTGCCACCATTGTACCAACAAATGCCATGGTAACTGTCCTGAGTATCTTTCTGAGGTGTCCAGTTCCTATATATCACTATGTGACTAAGAACCCTACAGGAGAACTAATTTGTGATACCCAAAACATAAGTACATAGCTGGAGGCAGCAACAGCTGTTTGATCCAAACTATTCACCATCATGCCCTTAGGTAGAAACTCTACCTGGAGGGCTGTGGCTGGAGATGGCTCATTGGGTAAAAGGTCACGGACAGTGGCACATGACTATTTCTCCAAATACAGAGGAGAGGGACATTATGGAGACAGGAGGATCCCTGCAGTGCATTAACCAGCCAGCCTAGCAGAATCCTTGTGATCCAGGTTCATTGAAGGGCAGTTTCTAGGCAGTAACTCGTTCACTGCTGAGATTAGCTTTGCTAAGGGTTTGACTCCTCAGTAATAGCTTCATGCCCTTGGACTTGAGAAGCAAGAAGTTCGGATTTTTGTTGCTCTTTGGGTTTTTTTGGTTTTGTTTTTGTGTTTTTGAGACAGGATCTGTGTGTAATCACTATGTTCAACCAAGCTGATCTCGAAATCACAGATTCTCCTGTCTCTCAAGTGCTAGAATTAAAGACATCCACTACTATCCTGGTAGGAAAAGACTGTGTAAAGTAAGACATGAGGGGAAAAAAAGGTCATGAAAGCAAACTTTTAAAAATATTGATAGATTAGTTTGTTTTTAACATTTATTTTTATTTTGTGTGTGTATGTAAAATCACATATAGGTGCCCTCAAAAAAAAAAAAAAAAAAAAAAAAAGCCATCAGATCCCCTACAACACCTGGAGTTACAGATGGTAGTGAGCTCACCCTGTGGAGGCTGGAAACCAAACTCTAATCTTTCTGCTTACTTGGTTACTTTTTGAGACAGGGTCTCCAATAACAGGCTAGCCTTGAAGTTGCTATGTAGCTGTGTAGCTGAGGATGACCTTGAACCTCTGATCTTCCTGCCTCTACCTCTCAAATACTGGGATTATAGGTAAACACCACAATACATACCCAGTTTCTGGAGAGCCAGGAATAGAGCCCAGGGTCTCATGCATGTTAGGCAAGCTCTCTCTAAACACTGAGCTACATACATCTCCATCACAAATTGAACTTTCTGGAAGTTAAGAATTCTCTCCAATAGAAGACACTTAAAATTGGCCAGAAAGGCAACACAATAAGAAATGAAACTGTTGGTATATAAAGCAGACATAGGGCCTGTAGCCAAAGTAGGGAAACAAGTACAAACCAGTAGAAAAAGACAGCCCAGTAAAAACCGATCAAGGGCTCAGGGAGACATTTCAGAAACCGCGGGCTCTTTTGATGGCCCAGTGAGCAAGTGGAAAGGTTGCAGACTTGTCAGTTGTCAGGGAAAACAACAGGCAAATGGAACCATCAGTGCACAGTTATAAGTCTACACAAAAATGTAAAAGATTAATGGCAGGGCCAGTGAAATGGTATGGTCACTTGCCTGGCTCCCACAAATTGTCTCTGACTTCCACTCCTGCTATGGGACCTTCTCCCAATAAATGCTTGTTTAAAACACATACACAGAGAGACAGGGGGGGGGGAGTGAAATAAGAGAGAAAGAGGAACATGCTAGAAGGTGCACACTAGTTCTGTTCATAGTAGCCACAAACTGGAACAACACAAATATCCATTAGCATTAGAGTGGAATTAGGCATGGGTGAGGAAGAGGCCAAGTAGATGGAGAAGCTTAGGGTCAAACTGAGGGCCTCACAGGTGCTAGGGCAGTGCTCTGCTGTTAAGCATCCAAACTCAAACTCTCGGTGCAAAAGTCATTTGTCCTCTGTAGAGCGCAGAGTCCCTGTATATAAGGTTCAAGGACTTATCCCTTTAAATTGTTCCCGAATCTCCTATTTAGGTGAACTAGGTGGTGTGTACCAATCGAAAGTGCCCCAGTAGATCAAAAGAAGGCAAGAACAAGGCATCCCTTAGCAATTAAACGTTCCTGCCATCTAAATGTCAGCTCTAGTGTGAGAGACCTGTGTTTTCCTGTTGCACAGTGGTGCTTGACATACAAGTATTGCCATGGATGAATCCAAAAGAGGCTGATTAAATGTGATCCTTTCCCTGTGCTCTGAAGTCCACACCCACTGCCAAGAGGGCTGCTTACCTGCAGAGGCTCAGCAGGGTGGGTCTCCCCTTACCCCCTCTGGCAGGTGTTAATGAGATTAGCAATTAAAAGGTAGGCCAGCAGAGGGCAGACACCAGGACCTGACTGAGAGCCAGCTCAGGAAATGGAGAAGGCATGGCCTCAGTGAGGCAACCAGCTGCAGTTCCTGTTTGCCTGCATCCCCTATGCCATGGGCTTGGAAAGTGTGGTGTTTCCCGTACCTGTGCCAGATAGTACATTGGAGTTGAGTGCCCACTAGCAGGATACAGGAGCTGCCTGGACGCCGGGGGCAGTGATCCTTGATGTAGGTCGGGTATATCACTTGTTCCTAGATATCCTAGGATGCCCTTACCTTCTGTTAAAAACAGACATCCTGTCAAATGTAGGAGCCTGGATTTGTTTTGACTCTGAACAGCCATCAGTAACCGATAAACAGGGAAAGAGCTTGATCCTGTAGGCAGTGGATGGTCTGGCTGTCTAAAAGCTATGATGGACATGGCTGTACTGGTCAGAGACTCTGACATGTTAACTTTGGGACAGAAAGTAATTACAATAGCCACCCATGCACTGGTGACCAGGGAGAGCATTGTCAGGCAGCCCACACAACAATGGATGTCCAATGCCCACATGAATCACTGATGCACTACCTGCCATTCTTCTGCCTGAGAAGACTGATAAATAAGTAATTTGGGACTGTCATCACCTGCTGATTAAAGAGGCAGGAGATTGCAAAGACCTTACAGTCTTCCCTCTGGCCGTGGAAACACTAACTTAGTTCACTGATGGGAACAGTTACCTTGTGAAAGGTAAAGAAAGGACTGGGACAAGGATGTGAATGAAACCTGCATGGTTTGAGCCAGCAGCCTGCCAGAAGGAACCTCAGCATGAGAAGCTGAGCTCTTGGCCTTAACACAGGCCTTGTAGCTGGCAAAAGAAAAGAAAAAATCTGTAAACCTGTACACGGGCAGCAGTTATGCTTTTATAACTGTCCATGTGCACGGGGCTGTCTGTAAACAAAGGGGACTGGCTAAGATTTACTGTGAGCAAGTCAGAGAGCGAGAGATGAGCTGACACCTGCATTCCTCCACATTTTCTCCCCACTGTCCTCCTTGAGTCGCTGCTGTAATTCTCATTAGGGACAGTGACCTGGAGCATAAGCTAAGTAAGCCCCTTTCTGGCCTGCATTGTGTGTGGTCAGTGTTTTAGCACAGCACCACATGCTCACCAGAATGGTAAGATATGATTTTCTTCTTTTCACCTGTGGTGAAGTAAATGTATGTTTTATTGTTTATTTTCATCTCATTTGTTCTTTTTCCAAGATAGGCTCTTAGCAATACAGTCCTTTGTGGCCTTGAACTTGTGACTCCTGTCTCAAGCTTCTGAGTACTGAGCAAGGCATGTACCATTCCACTGGTTTGTAATTTTCACTAATTAAATATGACATGGTTACATTTAAGTTTCTTTATGTATACTTACTTGTTTTGAGGCAGGGTCTTGCTTTGTAGCCAAGGCCAGCTTGGAGGTAGTAGCAGTCATCTGTCCATACTTCCAAGTGCTGCAATTATAAACTTGCACTACACATAGTTACCTAAATGCATGGGGCTTTTTTGTAAAAGTAAAAAATGATATATGTTTAGGCTTAAATTTTGTGGTGTTCAAAACAAGCTGGTGGGTATCTAAGACAGAGGAATGTGTTGTCTGTGTAGCAATGCAAATGGAAAGCATTCTAGTTGAAGGAGGGATATATATGACAAATGTGCAAGGCAGTTACCCTATTCACCCTGCTTACAATTTTTTTTTTTGTTTTACAGAGCATAATAATATTTTAACTTTAGAGAAATGGGAGGCATTGGTGTTTGTTTGAAAGAGGGGATTTGGAAACATTGAATAAATTGATTAATTTGAAAACTACTTCCCTCAAAGCCATGAAAACCTGAAGTCAATCCTCACAATACTTGAAAATTAATCCAGATGGCTTGGTTGTGGATTATGCCTTTAACACCAGTACTTTGGAGGCAGAGGCAGAGGCAGAAAGTTCTCCAAAGGTCAGCCTGTTGTACAGAGTAAGTTTCAAAACAGCCAGGGCATCCTATAGGAACCTTGTCTCGAGTGAAAAAACATAATGGTTGCATATACTTCTAACTTCAACATTGATAGGTGGAATGAGAAACTTCACCTCCAAAATACGTAAAAATAAGACAGCAGCTGAAGATAGGTTGAGCAGTTGCAAGCATTTTCTGCTCTTTTGCATAATAGCAGGTTTCAGTTTCCAGCCCATGTGGTGGACTACAACTGTCCTGAACTGCTATTCCAGGGAAACCAGCCCTGACTTGTGACTTCAGTGGTCACCAGGTTCAAAAGCAACACACTTAAATACATGAAGGAAAGAATCTCATAGTCTTGTAAGTTAGGCTTTATATCAAAAACCCAGGTAGACAGTATCACCCCAAACTTGATTTCTGTCCTCCATTCCTTCTTCATATATATGTCTGATCTACCATCCACCACCAGAGCATAAATGGGTACATAAGAGCCGAGTATATGTAGTGATACAAATAGTTGTTACCAGACAAACTTAAAACTTTGTGGCTCCTTTAATGATCAAACCTGTGTACCACTCCGCCATCCAGGATGATTCTGAAAATATGGGACACCCAGGGAGAGCTGAGTGATAATGTTGAGGTATCTCATGTTCCAATTACTATTAAAGTAGAAGCATACCACCCATGTCTGTAGATGGAATAACACTAGCAGTCAGACTGCCTTTCAAAGGTAAGGATAATTGATCCTTCAAGAAGACCATGACATTAGAGCATTTTCCTTAAGTTAATATAAATGATGTAGATGTGCTAAATAAAAAATACTTTTTTTTTTTTTCTTAAACACTCAAGTTCACTCATGTGAATTTAGGCACATGAGAACCTTTGGAGTATACTAATCACATCTGTTTTCCCTGAATATAAGTCAATTTTTAAACAATGATTAGTGAAACTTTATTTTACAATATATAAATAATACTCACTCTACTGCCTTCTTTATATACTAAGAATGGGGCAGGATCTACTGTATTCATAGTAATGGGCAAAGAGGTGATCATGGGAATATTAGAGTAAGTACTGTGTAAATTGAGTTCTGTATTGAAAGTGAAAAACTGGCTGTGTTTATACTTGCAATACAGTTTTGCTGAGTACATATTGCTTTTGTCCCATTTGTGGGGATGGAATTTCATTAAGATTGTTGTTAACTTGGAGCAGGGCAATAATTCAGGGGTGTTTTACTACAGTATAAATTGGAGCAGTCTCTATTTACTACCAAAGATATTACACGCAGGGCTATAATTCAGGGATATTTTACTACAGTAGGAATTATAAAAGGAAGTTGAGCATGGTGACTGATACCTGTAAGCTTAACCTGAAAATGAGGTTGGAGTATCAGGACCCTGAGGTATTTCTTTGCCACATAGCAGAAGTCAAGCACGAAACAAAGTCATAATTGTTCTTTCTTGCTAGAAGAATTAGGTGATCCTTTTTTTCAATATTTTCTGTTTGGCATAACCTACATTTTTGGCAGTTTATCTCTGTGTAATAGCCCTGCCCATCTTAGCCCATAGTTTGTATTCAAGGGTGGTCTCCAACTCACAGGTAACCACTGCCCTTCTGTCTCCCATGTGCTACATTTAAAAAATTGTGCCACCACCCGAGGCTTAAACTGCCTTGTATGTCAATTTAACCATTTGGCATTCCTATTATTTTGTAGTTCCATTACCATCCTTGCACCTTACTATAATCATATCTGGTTTCATAAAAAAAGAAAGAGAAAAGTCTCCATTAACTAGAAAAGAATTGGACACTCAAGTAGAATATCTCAAAAAATGTAAAAAAGAGAGAATTCATAAACATAAACTACTCTTATAACAATATGAGGAACTCTGTAAACTTCTTCATAGGCCTGTGTATGATGTGCATATCACCTCTGACCCAACTGTAGAGAAGCTGAACCTGTTCCAACAACATGTGGCAACTTTGAGGCAAACAAAGGTATGCTGCTGCATTCATTCCCCCATAAAATTTGATTGGAATTTATGTATCTCATAATAATTTTGATTGTTTTAAAAGATTAGGAATGAACAGTTTGTCAATATTAATAAACATATCATATTGTGTATGAAAAATTGGAACTAACTTCTGATTCAAGTATTGAAAAAGATGGAGTGTGTCAATTTCAAAGTGTGTTTTCTGTGTCATTGCAAAGTATTGTGGCACTACATATGTTGCTTTTGCAGGTAATATGTGTTCAGATTATGCAGTATCAACTCACTTGTATTTATCAATTTGAAAAACCTGACAGCTTTTGCCTTAATTCTAAATAAGGAGCCAGTTTGTATTAAGGGATGCTGAGGTAGGCATCACTTCAGTTTTTGACCAGCCTTGTACACAGAGTGAGTTTGGGGACAGGCAGGGCTACACAGGGAAACCCTTTCTCGAGTAAACAAACAGAAAGGGACAGAATATGTGAAGACACCCAACCATAATACAATATGGAATAAAACTGTTTGTTTACTGTTTGTATGTGTGTGTGTGGCAGGGGGTGGGTGTGGGTGTGTTTGTTTATGTTATGGGGAGAGAGGGACAGAAGCAGAGATAGACAGAGACAGAGCAATAGAGTGATCACGGGTCAAAGTCAATTCAATTCCAATTGTCCATCTTATTTATCAGGTTCACATTTATGAAGGTAAACTTTTCTGCCACTGAGACTTACAGATCTCTCTCACCTTTCCAGTGCTATTATGTAGTTGGACTTTCTTGTCAGATTTTCTTGGAACAATCCATCCCCAAATAATGACACAGACATTTCTAAATTATGAATGATTGGCCTTTAACTTAACCTTGTTCCCAACAATTTCCTATACCTTAACAAATGTCTATTAGCCTATTGTCTATTATTCTGTATTCGCAGCTCCTTCCTTGTCTTCCTGGCATGGGTCCAGGCCTAGATTCATTCCCCTGAGTTTTCTCTCTCAGCCCAGCAATCCTGCCTAACCATTCCTTTTGAGCAATTGGCCGTTTAACTTTTTATTAAACCAATTAAGGGCCTTAGGCAGGCAAGGTAAAAAGCACCCTATTTTCACATAATGATCAAATGTCCCACAAGTTTAACTTTTAATCATCCCCTTCTACATTTAGCATTTTGCTTGATCTCAGGTCCTTCGTGTTTGTAGTTTATTGACGGAGATACCTACTCAGGCCCTATTTTGCTTTGTTGGTAATAGAGGCTGAACTTAAATCTCTTAGTATCAGGAATTCTAGACACTAGCCAATAACCCCTAATTATAGCCCATGATTTACTACTTTTTAATTTAGAAACAAAATCGACCTCAATTTTGTGTGACCTAAGAAATGTAATAAAAATTAATTATTGTCTCAGAATGCATAGCACTAGCATTTTAACTAAACTAATGCTTATTTATGTTAACAATATAAAATTTTATTCCTGAGATGATCATGGTGTTTCATGCCTTTGAACCCAGAACTCAGGAGCCAAAAGCATGAATCTCAATGAATTCCAGGCCAGTCACAGATACATAATGAGGCCCTTTCTTAAAAACACAACAATGGAAGAGACAGAAGACTAAAAGTTGAAGCACACTGACTGTACTTACAGAGGATATGAGTTAACTCCCACCAACCAGATGGTAGCTCACGACCATCTACAATCAGAACTGTTGCCCTCTTCTTTTCTACCAGCAGACATTCAAGTAGGGTACTACATATGACAAAATAACTTTTAAAAATGAAATAAAATGTCCTATTGGTTACTTGAAACCCATCACTGTGCCTCTGCTAGAGTTCCCTCAGCTAAAGACCGCCAAATACTTGTTAGATCCCCATATCCTCTTGGGAACATCCTGAGTCCATGCATGCCGGATATTTTTTAAAATTAGTTCATGATTTTTTACATGTAGATCCTTGTTCCCTATATCTCCCTCAATTCCTTCCCTTCCTCTTATCATCTGTTGCCCCCTCACATTCACCCTGACCACCCTGCCATCCTATTCACCCACAATCAACACATAGGTCTAGGCCATCCAGTGGGGTCATGTATTTCTGACAGCGCATTTGAAGTGTTGATTAGAATGTCTCTTCTATGTCTAGGTTTAGGGGTATCCCTGGATTGGGGGAATGTGTCCTCAAGGTCCTTTTGCGCACCAGGAATACATCCAGGTCCCACTGTCTGAACTCCATTAGACAGCTCAGACCTTCTAGCTGATACCCATCTCAGGGGTCTGAGTCAGTTCCATGCTGGATTCACAGCTATCAGTCTGGGGTCCTATTAGCTCCTCCTTCATCAGGTCAGCTGTCTCAACGTGTTTCTGCAACTCGATCTTGTCCTCTCTCTCTCTGCATCTGGATTCTAGTTAGATGCAGTGTTTACTTATGGGTGTTTGCTTCTGTTTTCTACAGAGACTAGATGAGGGCTCCATGTAGCGCTCGAGTTAGTTGCTGATCTCATTTTCAGGGAAGGTCAATAATGGAAGCCTTTCCACTGTTGCTCAGATTGTTAGTTGGAGTCAGTCTTGTAGGTCTCTAGATATAACTTTAGGTTCAATTTTCTCTCCAAACCAATAATGACTTGCTCTTTTATGTTCTCTCCCTCTCTACCATGTTCTACTTTTTGTGCCTGGGTTACCTCATTCATGATTATTTCTTCAAGTGCCATCCACTTGCCTGTGCATTTCCAGATTCCATTTTTTCTGTCAATTAGTAGTCCATTGTGTAGATGTGCCACAAGTTCTTTATCCATTCTTCAGTTGAGAGGCATCTGGGTAGCTTCTAGTTTCTTGCTATTACAAATAATGCTGCTATAGATATAATTAAACACTTTGCTTTCTTGCATGAATGTGGATAATTTGGGTATATGGCTATGAGTGGGATTGCCAGGTCCTGTGGTAAACCAATTCCCATCTTGCTGAGGAACTGCCATAGCTATCTTGAAAATGGCTGTACAAGTTTGAACTCCCAAAAGCAGTGGAGGAGAGTTCCCTTCTACACATCCTGTCCAGCAGTACTCAGGAGCCAAAAGCATGAATCTCAATGAATTCCAGGCCAGTCAAAATTACATAATGAGGCCTTTTCTTCAAACACAACAATGAAATGGAAAGATGGCTAAAAGTTCAAGCACACTGATTGTACTTACAGAGGATATGAGTTACTTCCCACCAACCAGATGGTAGTTCACAACCATCTACAATGAGATTGTTGCCCTCTTATTTTCTACCAGGAGATATTCAAGTAGGATATTACATATGATAAATAATTTTTAAATGAAACAAAACGTCCTACTGGATACTTGAAACCCATCACTGGGCCTCTGCTAGAGTTCCCTCAGCTAAAGACCTCAAGATCTCTGTTAGATCCACTAATCCTCTTGGGCACATTCTGAGTCCCTACATACTGAATTTTTTAAAATTATTATTGTTTATTTTACGTGTCGATTCCTACCCCTCACTCGTTAACCTCACTCCCTCTTACATTCTCTCCCCCTTTACATTCACCCTGACCACCTCCCCTTCCATTCACCCCCTCTCCAATATGGGGCTATGCCATCCAGGTAGGGTCATGTATTTCTGACATTGAGATTTCAGTTTCAGGTATGGTTAGAGTTAGGGTGAGCATTTAGGTTGGTGGTAGCGTAGGTGTTGGGTTCCTGAAGCCCAGGAAAGGAGTGAGAGCCCATGGCGAAAGGAAAGTAACGTTCAGATAGAAGAGAGTTTCCCCTTAGCAGTCTATGTAATTATTTGGGACCTTTGCTAAGCAATCAGTGGGATAAGAGATGTGGGAAGAAACATTTGAGGCACCCATAGATAATGTGACCCAGAGCCATAGGTCAACATCTCTACCAGAGATGATTAATAAAGGAGTAGAGCCGTGCTGATATCATGCACCTGGGCTTGCCAAAGGATACAGAGCTCTTGGGGATTGTACTGCAGAAGCAATGGGGGAAATGTGGGTTGGAGCAAGATGTGTAAACTGATGGACTACCTGTGAGGTCTAGACAGAGAGGGAAACATTGGAAAAACACGGAGGGCCAGAATCAGGGTTTGGTGTGATAGCAGAACCTGGAGCCCAGAGACAGAAAGGTGAAACAGGAGCCCAGCTGAAGAAGGCACATGGGTTTCCCATCCTGTAGTGCTTGTTGCCTCAAGGGATGGAGTCACCTTTGATACATGTGAACTTCCTGGAAGAGGATGAGGAGCTGTAGCTCTGGAGAACCCTGATATGCCCTTGGTCAGCACCCAAAGAGGAAGCAGAGGCAAGGAGCAAGTCCTATCATTTTGTGAGGAAGCTGTGCAGCATGCAATGTAGGGCTCCATCCCACACAGCTTCCTGCGGTAAGCATAGAGAGGAATGCTGCATGCCAGGCGTTATCACTGAACTTCCAGGCCAAGACTGCCTTGTGGAAATTGTACAAGGATGTTCTGTGTCTTCCCAGTCCACACACAGAAGCCACCAGCTACAAGTGGCTAAATGATTGTCATGATAAACAGTCAATTCCAGGCTCTTTCTTGACAAAAAATAGGCTTAGCTGCAAGTTTGTGGTGTTGAGGAACACTTGGCAAGTGAAATTCCACATGAAGATGCTATGTACACTAGGTACTTTAGTTAGGCTACCCTGGACGTAATATCAAAATCCTGGAGATTTTAAGGATGTGGGCAGCTTCTGAAAAGGTGAGAGTACCTAGTGTGAGACATATGACCCAGGAAATACAGGAGAAGAGCCATTTTTAAATTCTTAATATTTATCTAAAAATACATAATAAAAACTATAGCTTCATATACATAGTAGTATCAAAGTTTCAGTTTTACTTTCCAAAATTTTTATTTAGTAAATGTGCATGCATTTGTTCCTGCGTGAAAGGAGCCTTCAGGACCCAGAAGAGGGTATCAGGTCTCCTGTTAAAAGAATTACAGATAGGTTTGAACCACCATGTGGATGCTAGGAATTGAACCAGGCGTCCTCTAAGGGCATTAACCACTGAGCCAGCCCTTGGTGCCCCAAGCCCTGCAGAGCTGCATTTGTTCTGAAAAGTGAATCCTATGTGTTCCTTTGGGACTGTGGCTGATATGTCTTATTCAACCTTAGAGGTAGGTTTCTCACCTGAAGCAAAATGCTGTGGATTTTTAGACTTCAGAGGTAAAACTCTGTTTTCTAAAACCCAGGTATGCAAGGCTCAAATTCCTCAGGGCTTAATTTAAAAAAAACAAAATTCCTCAAAGCTTTCCAAACATACTAAGAAGTTTGGACTTCATCTTGTGGGGAACTAGAAGCTCTAGAGGGTAGTTAGGTAGCAATGGAAATCACCAAGTTTAGCAAATGATTGAAAGCTGAATGGCCTTCATATTAATGAGGTAAGAATGTAGAATCTCGGGATGCACTTATTGGCCCACACCCATGCAGTCATGGCCCCCTCTTCTCCTCTTTAGGAAAGTGCATAAATGAACTTCAGTGTTGCGATTGTCATAGATGCTATGAAAGTAAAGTCTGAAGAAAGGGTTCTCCCACAAGCCAGAGTAGGCTCCTCTGAGCACTAAAGCTTGTCTGAAACCTTAAAAACCACCGAAAGAGAAACAAACACCTCAAAGAGCTGAATTCGCTCTACTGTCCAGTCCTCTACAGAGCTCTAAGTAACCAGTTAGGGCATATGGAGGGCTTTTGAGAATTTGTTTCATTAAATACAGTCCATGTTGAGGACTAAGTTATTGTATAAATTATCTAAAGAAGAAGTAAATGTTAAAAATCATTTCCAGTTATTTGCTACTCTTTAGTATCAGCTAAGGTCTTGTGGCCACACATGTCACTGTACATGCATGGTGAGAATTTAACATGTGGTTTGCCACTAAATGTCTTCTCCCCAACCCAACCCAGTGATATGTTGAGAGCTCAAAATAGCCAAAATTGGAGTTATTTCCTCTGAAATTAACAAGAAGTTGAGAGATTCTTCTGCAAAAAGGGAATATACATCTGTCAGTCTAACATTAATGTTCACACACTGCATCATTCTCTCCGTGCAGAGGTCTCCCACGACCACATTCTTTGTAAATGTAGTAGTCCATCACTCAATGAATCAGCTGACATAAAAGTTACCAAGTTCATGTTTAGGGTGGTGTGATGATCTGACTATTTTTTTGCATTTACTTGAACTGGGTGATTCTTTATACTACACACACACACACACACACACACACACACACACACATCACAGACACACAAAGGCAGAGAATATCACTTACTGAGCTTCAAATATTAGGATGGTTTCCCAAGGCAGCTAAGACAAGATGCTGGTCTGGTCCCTGGTGTAAGGAATAAAAGAAGGGCACTGCCACCATTGTACCAACAAATCCCATGGTAACTGTCCTGGGTGTCTTTCTGAGGTGTCCAGTTCCTAAATGTCACTATGTGGCTAAGAACCCTACAGGAGAACTAATTTGTGATACCCAAAACATAAGTACATAGCTGGAGGCAGCAACAGCTGTTTGATCCAAACTATTCACCATCATACCCTTAGGTAGACCCTCTACCTGGACAGCTGTGGCTGGAGATGGCTCATTGGGTAAAAGGTCAGGGACAGTGGCACATGACTATTTCTCCAAATACAGAGGAGAGGGACAATATGGAGACAGGAGTCTCCTGCAGTGCATTAACCAGACAGCCTAGCAGAATCCTTGAAATCCAGGTTCAGTGAAGGGCACTTTCTAGGCAGTAACTCAATCACTGCTGAGATTAGCTTTGCTATGGGTTTGACTCCTCAGAAATAGCTTCATGACCTTGGACTTGAGAAGCAAGAAGTTGGGACTTTTGTTGTTGTTTGGGTTTTTTTGGTTTTGTTTTTTGTTTTTTTGAGACAGGATTTATGTGTAATCACTATGTTCAACCAGGCTGATCTCAAAATCACAGATTCTCTGGTCTCTCAAGTGCTAGAATTAAAGACATCTACTACTATCCTGGTAGGAAAAGGCTGTGTAAAGTAAGACATGAAGGAAAAAAAAGGTCATGAAGGCAACCTTTTTAAAATAGTGATAGATTAGTTTGTTTTTAATATTTATTTTTCTTTTATATGTATATGACTGTGTGTTTGTACAAGCACATATAGGTGCCCTCAAAAAAAAAAAAAAAAAAAAAAAAGCCATCAGAACCCCTACAGCACCTGGAGTTACATGTGGTAGTAAGCTCACCCTGTGGAGTCTGGAAACCAATCTCTCATCTTTCTGCTTACTTGGTTACTTTTTGAGATAGCGTCTCCAAAATCAGGCTAGCCTTGAACTTGCTATGTAGCTGTGTAGCTGAGGATGACCTTGAAGCTCTGATCTTCCTGCCTCTACCTCCCAAATACTGGGATTATAGGTAAACACCACCATACATACCCAGTTTCTGGAGAGCCAGGAATAGAGCCCAGGGTCTCATGCATGTTAGGCAAGCACTCTCTAAACACTGAGCTACATACATCTCCAGCACAAATTGAACATTCTGGAAGTTAAGAATTCTCTCCAATAGAAGACACTTAAAATTGGCCAGAAAGGCAACAAAGTAAGGAATGAAACTGTTGGTATATAAAGCAGACATAGGGCCTGTAGCCAAAGTAGGGAAACAAGTGCAAACCAGTAGAAAAAGACAGCCCAGTAAAAACCGATCAAGGGCTCAGGCAGACATTTCAGAATCCGCGGGCTCTTTTGAGCAAGTGGAAAGGTTGCAGACTTTTCAGTTGTCAGTGAAATCAACAGGCAAATGGAACCATCAGTGCACAGGCATAAGTCTACACAAAAATGTAAAAACTTAATGGCAGGGCCAGTGAAAATGTAAGGTCACTTGCCTGGCTCCTTCAATTTGTCTCTGACTTCCACTCCTGCTATGGGACCTGCTCCCAATAAATGCTTGTTTGAAACACATACACAGAGAGACAGAGGGGTGGGGGAGGAGAATAAGAGAGAAAGAGGAACATGCTAGAAGGTGCACACTAGTTCTGTTCATAGTAGCCACAAACTGGAACAACACAAATATCCATCAGCATTAGAGTGGAATTAGGCATGGGCGAGGAAGAGGCCAAGGAGATGGAGAAGCTTAGGGTCAAACTGAGGGCCTCACAGGTGCTAGGGCAGTGCTCTGCTGCTGAGCCTCCAAACTCAACCTCTCTGTGCAAAAGTAATCTCACCTCTGTAGAGCCCACAGTCCCTGTCTATCAGGTTCAATTACTTATCCCTTTAAATTCTTCCCTCATCTCCTATTTAGGTGAACTAGGTGGTGTGTACCAATCCAAAGTGCCCCAGTAGATCAAAAGAAGGCAAGAACAAGGCATCCCTTAGCACTTAAATATTCCTGCCATCTGAATGTCAGCTCTAGAGTGAGAGAGCTGTGTTTTCCTGTTGCACAGTGGTGCTTGATATATAAGTATTGGCATGGATGAATCCAAAAGGAGGCTGAGGAAATGTGATTCATTCCCTTTGCCAAAGAGGGCTGCCTACCTGCAGAGGCACAGCAGGGTGGGTCTCCCCTTAAGGCCTCTGGCAGGTGTTAATGAGATTAGCAATTAAAAGCAGGCCAGCAGTGGCCAGACACCAGGAACTGACTGAGAGTCAGCTCAGGAAATGGAGAAGGCATGGCCTCAGTGAGGCAACCAGCTGTAGTTCCTGTTTGCCTGTATCCCCTATGCCATGGGCTTGGATAGGGTGGTGTTTCCCATACCTGTGCCAGATAGGACAGTGGAGTTGAGTGCCCACTAGCAGGATATGGGAGTTGCCTGGATACAGGTGGCAGTGATCCTTGATGCAGGTGGGATATATCACTTGTTCCTAGATATCCCAGGATGCCCTTACCTTCTGTTAAAAAGAGACATCCTGTCAAATGTAGGAGCCTGGATTTGTTTTGACTCTGAACAGCCATCAGTAACCGATAAACAGGGAAGGAGCTTGATCCTGTAGGCAGTGGATGCTCTGGCTGTCTAAAAGCTATGGCTTCCATGGCTGTACTGGTCAAAGACTCTGACATGTTAACTTAGGGGCAGAAAGTAACTACAATAGCCCCCCATGCACTGGTGAGCAGGAGAGCATTGTCCTGCAGCCCACAGAACAATGGATGTCCAATGCCCACATGAATCACTGATGCACTACCTGCCACTCTTCTGCCTGAGAAGACTGAAGAACAAGTAATTTGGGACTGTCATCACCTGCTGATTAAAGAGACAGGAGATTGCAAAGACCTTACAGTCTTCCCTCTGGCCATGGAAACACTAACTTGGTTCACTGATGGGAACCTTGTGAAAGGTAAAGAAAGGACTGGGACAAGGATGTGAATGAAACCTGCAGAGTTTGAGCCAGCAGCCTGCCAGAAGGAAACTCAGCATGAGAAGCTGAGCTCTTGGCCTTAACACAGGCCTTGCAGCTGGCCAAAGAAAAGAAAAAAAAATCTGTAAACCTGTACATGGGCAGCAGTTATGCTGTTATAACTGTCCATGTGCAAGGGGCTATCTGTAAACAAAGGGGACTTGCTAAGCTTTACTGTGAGCAAGTGAGAAAGCCAGAGATGAGCTGACAACTGCATTCCTCCACATTTTCTTCCCACTGTCCTGCTTGAGTCGCTGCTATAATTTTCTTTAGGGACAGTGACCTGGAGCATAAGCTAAGTAAGCCCCTTTCTGGCCTGCATAGTGTGTGGTCCGTGTTTTAGCACAGCAACAGAAGCACACCAGACCGGTAAGATATGATTTTCTCCTTTTCAACTGTGGTGAAGTGTAGGGAGCCGTCCCTGCATTCTCCATTACAAGATGGCGCCTGCATCCCGCTGGCGTTGAGAGTAAACAAGTCAGTGAGCAGGTGCAGGGTGATTTTTCCCTCCCTTGGCCTCTGCCTCTCCCGTGGCGTCATAATGGGCCGATGAGCTGCAGCCAATCAGGAGGTGACACGTCCGAGGCGAAGGTTATAAACCTATATAAGGGTTGGGTTTTGGATATTTGGGGTCTCTGTTCTGTAAGCTTATGCTCTCCCTCTCAAGATGCATTCAAGCTTTACTGCAGAAGGATCCTGAGTGTGCTGCATCATTCTTGGTGGCGACAGGACTTCTGTTGCCAAAACCGGGAACTGAGACCTCATCATCGTCAGCCCATCGGAGACCCCTTGACTACAAGGAGGATTCAGAACTGCTGGCAGACGTGCTGGGAGAGGTAGGTCTTTTCTGGGCCTTGGTAAGAGGTCCAGGATAGCAAGTCAGAACCCGAGCATAATGAGAGGTTGGGCGCGTGCAGGAAAAAACCAGTCCCCCCCCAAAAAAAAAGTTAAAAAGGCCCTCCCGGTGATTCTAATGACAAGGGAGTGTATTTGTCAGAAACCAAAGCAGTTAATTTGTCTAAGCTGGGTGTGGTGGCACATGCCTTTAATTCCAGCACTTGGGAGACAGAAGCAAGCAAATCTCTTGTGAGTTCAAAGTAAACCTGGTATGCAGAGTGAATTCCAGGACAGATAAGAGTTACACAGAGAAACCCTGTCTCAAAAAATGAAACAATAGAAGTAAAAGAAACAGAGTAATAATAAAGCCATGTAAAGATGAAAAGCTCAGAGAGAATCTGGTTATAGTATGCTATTGTGTTGTCTCTGCATTCATTGTTTGATTGCTGAGAAAATAACAACTGATAAAGGAAATGCTGCTGGATTAATTCAATTGATATATTTTAAAAATGCTTTGACTCCAAAATTTAAGTTCAAGGACAAGTTACTGGGAAAAGGATTTCTATTTTTGTTTCAACAGGAAATAAAAAGCTGTGGATTCCTTCCAGACTAATGTGGTTTGATCAAGCCAGACCCCCTGAAACCTCGGTTCATATTGCAGAATAGGACCTTTGAGTTTGAGCAGATGCTTCGGGAGTTGAGAGCCGCCATTATTCAGATAAACTTCACGTGCCTTGATCTATCCTTGATGGAGGGACTGTTGTCGTGGATTGCTTCAGCTGTTTCCTATTTCAAGAAATGGGTGGGGGTGGGATTGTTTGGTGCAGCCATTTGCTGCGGACTTGTGTTGCTTCTCTGGCTGGTGTGTAGGCTCAGGGCTCAAACTAAGAGAGACAAGGTGGTTATCACCCAGGTGCTTACAGCTTTGGAACAAGGGGCTTCCACTGATATTTGGTTATCTATGCTTAAGCAGTAGGCTGCTGGCTAGACAGCTCTTGCACGCCCGGAGCCTAAGCTCATTGCACAGGGTACAGTGTCAGGCTTGAGCAGCCCATGAGGGATGCTGAGCAAAGCATTGCACAGGGAGTTGCCTGGCATGCAGGTCTCTCTGAGAGGTATGTTGTCCTGCATAAGTGTTGCCTGCACTAGTCTCCCTTTCCCAGAAAAACGGCAGAGGACAGGTCGAGAGCGCTTTGGGTAAAGCTAACAGCCTAATGGCGACTCTCATACACAGTCTTAATGTTTGATTGGGAAGGTACAACCTCTGCCACTATCCCTCAATATATGGGTGACCTATTTGCTTGTAAATTTGAAGCCTTTTCATTAATTAATAAAAAGGGGGGAGATGTAGGTAGCTGTCCCTGCATTCTCCATTACAAGATGGCGCCTGCATCCAGCTGGCGTTGAGAGTAAACAAGTCAGTGCACAGGTGCAGGGTGATTTTTCCCTCCCTTGGCCTCTGCCTCTCCCGAGGCATCATATGGGCCGAGGGCTGCAGCCAATCAGGAGGTGACACGTCCGAGGCAAAGGTTGTAAACCTTGGGGTCTCCGCTCTGTAAGCTTATGCTTTCCCTCTCAAGATGCATAAAGGCTTTATTGCAGAAGGATCCTGAGTGTGCCTCATCGTTCTTGCTGGCGAGACGGTAGCGAGGGACAGTGAAGTTAATGTATGTGTAGTGAGGTAGTCCTTCTGTAGCACTGACCACGCCCATTGGGGGTGGAGCGATGGGCGGAGGTGACCTGAGGAAGGAGGTCGGAGGGGGCCAGGAAGGCGCTCTCTCTTTCTGGCGTGACTCGGACAGGAGAGGATCGGGTTGAATTTCCTGGTGTTCATCTGTCT
Source organism: Phodopus roborovskii (assembly GCF_943737965.1). Taxonomy (NCBI): domain Eukaryota; kingdom Metazoa; phylum Chordata; class Mammalia; order Rodentia; family Cricetidae; genus Phodopus; species Phodopus roborovskii. The sequence goes on from NW_026126973.1 coordinate 193,771, forward strand.
AGGTTGTAAGATATTTCTCCCTGAATAAACATCTATTCGGCCTATTTGTTTATCCTGATCCTTATTTACCGCAATATCTGGTGTCAGAAGTGGGATTTACCTGGGTTTTGCCCCCAGGCGGCAGAAGCTGCTCCCTTCCCCCACCTTCCCCAACGGGCAGGGTTTAACCAGGTGGACTCACCACAGCTTTGGGACATTTGCCTCTTCCTTACTGCAAAGGAGATCTTTGCCGCTAAAGCAGACCTGAGAAGGCACTTACCGCTTAACATTTTTTGCCCATTTCCGCACGGGACTTTGCATTCGCGCAGAACCTCTCGGCAGCACCCCGCCCGGCGGCACCCGCCCGGCTTGCACGCGTTTCGTCTTGTGTTACAAGTAACTCCAAAAGTCCCCTTTTAACAAAATTCTGCTTGCCATAGTTTGTTAAGAACTTTTTACAGGAACCGGGATCAGATGAGCCTGGGCAGCTAGGCACTATTTGATGACACACCTCCAGGCGTAGCTACCACAAGCTGAGAAATACAACTAAAAGCATCAAAGTTCCAGGACAGCAGAATTACACCTAAGGTAATTGTAACATCCTTTGCAATTTAAGCTGATATAAAATCTGAGATAAATTGTTCCATAACTATGGCAGATAATTTTACTATGCAGAACTTTAGGAATTATTTTACTTCATATGTAGAAGGGATTTTAGCAGAAGAAACTTAGGACTGGACCAATATATACTTTTATTTTGTAATAGCAATGGGTTTCATCATTAACATGATATTCTTAAAGAAATGGTTTGAGATTACAGCAAACAATAAGGAACTTGTACAAACCATGGGAGACTTAGTGACAAAGATTCGAAACATTGAAAATGATGGAATTCAAAACATAGAGACAAAGATTCGAAACATTGAAAATGATAGAATTCAAAGCATAGAAAATATAGAAAGAAAGGTTCAGAATATTGAAGATGGCATTGGCGAGCTGAAAGGTATAATTTAATGTCAGATACCTCAATAACCAGAACAGAAACAATGCAATGCATTAACAAACTAGCAGAAACAGCCCACTCCTGGTCGGAGGAAGCTACTAATAAGTTTAAAAAACTGGAATATCAGATAGAAAGACTAGATGACAGAATCTCTTCCATGTCTGAGGATAATGGCAAGCTAGCGGATAGAACATTCTTTCTGGAAGGCAGTTTACACGCCATTCAGATAATATCTAAGGATGATAAGATTAAAAACATGGAATCATTTGTAGTTGGAGAAAGTAAGAAACTGACTGATGCAATGAAGTCTTTAGAAAGTTATTTGATTCAAGAAGTTCAGACACTCAAAGAAACAATGGTGAATAGATTTCAGGCTTTAGAAGACCTTCAGTCTGATACATCAGAAGAAGAACTACAGGTAACAGGGCATGAAAAAGATTTAAAATTTTCCACACCATTTAGGGTCAGGGGACTGAATTTATTCTGCTTCAGGAAGTCATATAGGTTCTGCTCCAGCAAGTATGGCTGCAGTGCAGGAAGCACTCATAGGCCCGCACAAAGTTATACTCATCGGCGTTCTCAGTACTGAGCCTTGCTAAGATGCTCACTTCTATCTCATTTGTTCTTTTTCCAGGATGGGCCCTTAGCAATACAGTACTTTCTGGCCTTGAACTTGTGACTCCTGTCTCAAGCTTCTGAGTACCGAGCAAGGCATGTACCATCCCACTGGTTTTTAATTTTCACCAATTAAATATGAGATGGTTACATTTCATTTCTTTATGTATACTTACTTGTTTTGAGGCAAGGACTTGGTTTGTAGGCAAGGCCACCTTGGAGGTATTAGCAGTCATCTGTCCATACTTCCAAGTGCTGCAAATATAAACTTGAACTACACATAGCTACCTAAATGCATGGGGCTTTTTTGTAAAAGTAAAAAATGATACATATTTAGGCTTAAATTTTGACATGTTCAACACAAGCTGGTGGGTATCTAAGACAGAGGAATATGTTGTCAGTTTAGCAATGCAAATGGAAAGCATTCTAGTTGGAGGAGGGATGTATATGACAAATGTGGAAGGCAATAACCCTATTCACCCTGCTTACAATTTTTTTTTGTTTTGTTTTACAGAGCATAATAATATTTTACTTTAGAGAAATGGAGGCATTGGTGTTTGTTTGAAACAGGGGGTAAGGAAACATTGAATAAATTGATTAATTTATAAACTACTTCCCTAAAAGCCATGAAAACTTCAAGTCAATGCTCACAATTCTTGAAAATTAATCCAGATTGCTGGGTTGTGGTTTATGCCTTTAACACCACTACTTTGGAGGCAGAGGCAGAGGCAGAAGGATCTCCAAAGGTCAGCCTGTTCTACAGAGTAAGTTTCAAGACAGCCAGGGCATCATATAGGAACCTTGTCTCGAGTGAAAAAACATAATGGTTGCATGTACTTCTAACTTCAACATTGAGAGGCAGAGATAGGTGGAATGAGAAACTTCATCTCCAAAATACCAAAAATAAGACAGCAGCTGAAGATAGGTTGAGCAGTTGCAAGCATTTTCTGCTATTGCATAGGAGCAGGTTTCAGTTTCCAGCCCATGTGGTGGACTACAACTGTCCTGATCTTCTATTCCAGGGAAACCAGCACTGACTTGTGACTTCAGTGGTCACCAGGTTCACAAGTAAAACACTTAAATACATGTAGGAAAGAATCTCATAGTCTCGTAAGTTAGGCTTTATATCAAACAACCAGGTAGACAGTATCACCCCAAACCTGATTTCTGTCCTCCATTCATTCTTCATATATATGTCTGAGCTACCATCCACCACCACAGAAAAATTGGGAACATAAAAGCCAAGTATATGAGGTGATAAACAAATAGTTGTTACCAGACAAACTTAAAACTTTGTGGCTCTTTTAATGATCAAAGCTGTACACCACTCAGCCATCCAGAATGGTTCTGAAAATATGGGACACCAGGGAGAGTTGAGTGATAATGTTGAAGTATCTCATATTCCAATTACTATTAAAGTAGAAGCATACCACCCATGTCTGTAGATGGAATAACACTAGCAGTCAGACTGCCTTTCAAAGGTAAGGATAATTGATCCTTCTAGAAGACCATGATATTAGAGCATTTCCTTAAGTCAATATAAATGATGTGGATTTGCTACATAAAAAAATCTTTTTTTTTTTTTTTTTTTTTTTTTTTTTGTTCTTAAACACTCAATTTCACTCATGTGAATTTAGGCACATGAGAACCATTGGAGTATAACAATTACATCTGTTTTCCGTGAATTTAAGGCAATTTTAAAAGAATGATTAGTGAAACTATATTTTTACAATATATAAATAATACTCACTCTAATGCCTTCTTTATCCACTAGGAAAGGGGCAGGATCTACTGTATTTATACTAATGGGCAAAGAGGTGATCATGGGAATATTAGTGTAAGTATTGTGTAATTTGAGTACTATATTGAAAGTAAAAAACTGGCTGTGTTTATACTTGCAATACAGATTCTGCTGAGTACATATTGTTTTGTCCCATTTTTGGGAATGGAATTTCATTAAGATTGTTGTTAACTTGGAGCAGGGCAATAATTCAGGGGTGTTTTACTACAGTATAAATTGGAGCAATCTTATTTACTACCAAAGATATTACACGCAGGGCTATAAATCAAGGATATTTTACTACAGTAGGAATTATAATCGGAAGTTGAGCATGGTGACTGATACCTATAATCATAACCTGAACATGAGGTTGGAGTATCAGGACCCTGAGGTATTTCTTTGCCACATAGCAGAAATCAAGCACGAAACAAAGTCATAATTGTTCTTTCTTGCTAGAAGTATTAGGTGATCCTTTTTTCATTTTTTTTTTTTTTTGTTTGGCATAATCTACATTTTTGGCAGTTTATCTCTGTGTAATAGCCCTGCCCATCTTAGCCCATAGTTTGTATTCAAGGGTGGTCTCCAACTCACAAATAACCACTGCCCTTCTGTCTCCCAAGTGCTACATTTAAAAAATTGTGCCACCACCCGAGGCTTAATCTGCCTTGTATGTTCATTTAACCATTTGGCATTCTTATTATTTTGTAGCTCCATTACCATCCTTGCACCTTACTATAATCATATCTGGTATCATAAAAAAAGAAAGAGACAAGTCTCCATTAACTAGAAAAGAATTGTACACTCGAGTAGAATTTCTCAAAAAATGTAAAAAAAGAGAGAATTCATAAACATAAACTGCACTTATAACAATATGAGGAACTATGTAAACTTCTTCATAGGCCTGTGTATGATGTGCATATCACCTCTGACCCCATCATAGAGAAGCTGAACCTGTTCCAACAACATATGGCAACTTTGAGGCAAACAAAGGTATGCTGCTGCATTCATTCCCCCATAAAATTTCATTGGATTTTATGTATCTCATAATAATTTTGATTGTTTTAAGAATTTAGGAAAGAACAGTTTGTCAATATTAATAGACAAATCATATTGTGTATGAAAAAATTTGAACTAACTTCTGATTCAAGTTTTTAAAAAGATGGAGTGTGTGAATTTCAAAGTGTATTTTCTGTGTCATTGCAGAGGATTGTGGCACTACATATGTTGCTTTTGCAGGTAATATGTATTTAGATTATGTACTTGTATTTATCAATTTGAAAAACCTGACAGCTTTTGCCTTAATTCTAAATAAGGAGCCAGTTTGTACTAAGGGATGCTGAGGTAGGCATCACTTCAGTTTTTGACCAGCCTTGTACACAGAGTGAGTTTGGGGACAGGCAGGGCTACACAGGGAAACCCTTTCTCGAGTAAACAAACAGAAAAGGCACATACAGGGATAGAATAGGTGAAGACAACCAACCATAATACAATATGGAATATATCTGTTTACTGTGTGGGGGGGGGTTGTGTGTGTGTGTGTGTGTGTGTGTGTGTGTGTGTGTGTTACAGGGAGAGAGAGACAGAAGCAGAGATAGACAGAGAGAGCAATAGAGAGATCACGTGTCAACGTCAATTAAATTCCAATTGTCCATCTTATTTATCATGTTCACATTTATGAAAGTAGACTTTTCTGCCACTGAGACTTACGGATCTCTCTCACCTATCCAGTGCTAACATGTAGTTGGACTTTCTTGTCAGATTTTCTTGGAACAATCCATCCCCAAATAATGACACAGACATTTCTAAATTATGAATGATTGGCCTTTAACTTAACCTTGTTCCCAACGATTTCCTATAACTTAACAAATGTCTATTAGCCTATTGTATATTATTCAGTATTCTCAGCTCCCACCTTGTCTTCTTGGCATGGGTCCAGGCCTGGATTCGTTCCCCTGAGTTTTTCTCTCAGCCCAGCAATCCTGCCTAACCATTCCTTTTGAGCAATTGGCCGTTTAACTTTTTATTAAACCAATTAAGTGCCTTAGGCAGGCAAGGTAAAAAGCACCCTATTTTCACATAATGATCAAATGTCCCACAAGTTTAACATTTAATCATCCCCTTCTAGATTTAGCATTTTGCTTGATCTCAGGTCCTTCGTGTTTGTACTTTATTGAATGAGATACCTACTCAGGCCCTATTTTGCTTTGTTGGTAATAGAGGCTGAACTTAAATCTCGTAGTATCAGGAATTCTAGACACTAGCCATTAACCCATAATTACAGCCCATAATTTACTACTTTTTAATTTAGAAACAAAATCTACCCCAATTTTGTGTGAATTAGAAATGTAATAAAAATTAATTAATGTCTCTGAATGCATAGCACTAGCCATTTTAACTAAACTAATGCTTATTTATGTTAACAATATAAAATTTTCATGGAATATATATGTTTGTTTACTGTGTGTGTTTGTGTGTGTGGGTGTATGTGTGTGTGTATGTTCCGGGAAGAGAGAGACAGAAGCAGAGATAGACAGAGACAGAGCAATAGAGGGATCACGTGTCAAAGTCAATTCAATTCTAATTGTCCATCTTATTTATCAATTTCACATTTAAGAAGGTAGACTTTTCTGCCACTGAGACTTACAGATCTCTCTTCACTTTTCCAGTGCTAATATGTAGTTGGATACTGACTTTCTTGTCAGATTTTTTGGAACAATCTGTCCCCTAATAATGACACAGACATTTCCAAATTATGAATGATTGGCCTTTAACTTAACCTTGTTCCCAACGATTTCCTATAACTTAACAAATGTCTATTAGCCTATTGTATATTATTCAGTATTCTCAGCTCCCACCTTGTCTTCTTGGCATGGGTCCAGGCCTGGATTCGTTCCCCTGAGTTTTTCTCTCAGCCCAGAAGTCCTGCCATGTTGTACTACAGGGAAATATCAGACAACACTAAGCCCTGGCATTCAGGTATACAAGGGATCCCTGACTATTACCTTGGAAGCTTAATATGGTAAGGTACAAGACCAGAACTTGGCATGTGCTAGCACCTATGTAAATTGTCGTTTCCTCACAAACCAATCCTTATCTTGGACCCCACACACATTAAGATAGTTTAAGGTTCACAATGTATACAGACACCATTAGTCCAATTAAAGTGCATCTTTCAGTCAAACTATATTTGATTGAATAGAATTACCATGAGAAATAACTCCCTGTCCAATCCTTCTTTCTTCAGCCATATATAATCCACAATATTAACTTTACAGTGACCATTTAAACCAAAAATTATGTTAATCATTGAAAACACTATTGTTTGTTCTAAGTCATTGATAACCAAATGTCTTTGATGTGTGGCTTTCGGTGGTATTCATGGGCAGGAAAGTAAGATCAGAGTACCCCAATAGGGAGTATTTTAACACTAAAATTGTTTAGAATGGATGGCTCCTGCAAATAATAGTGAAGTAATTGTTGTGTGATATCTAAAATTCAGTTAATAATTTCAGTGTCATGTTATCTGCTTCTGAAGCCTACTATTCCCACTGTGCTTACTCAACTGAGCTTATTTACATTTCTATATCAGGCAATAGAAAATTGTGTTGCTATATCCAAATACCTAACACGGTCATCAGCTGGCCAGGCAGTGGTGGCACACGCTTTGGGTGGATTTCTGTGAGTTTGAAACCTCCCAGGGATACACTAGAGTGAATCAGTCTATAAGATTACCAGAGCTCATGCCTTTAATCCCAGCTCTAGAGAGGCATATAAAAAACAGAAACCCAATGTCTCAGGCTGCATTGTGAGATTTGGTCTCTAGGCACCCTGAGGAGAGGCAGCATTCTGAGGTTTCCTAGAGATCTTGCAGGGACAGGATCACCCCCTTTTAGACTGAGGTAGAAGTAAGTGCTAGTGTCTTGGCTGCTTTGCTGCTCTGACCTTCAGCTTGATGCTTGAACCCCAATATCTGTATCTGGGTTTTTATTTTTGGTGTTACAGTTACACACCTGGAAGTGTGCAGCAACACATGGAGGAGAGACCTTCCACGTCCGAACTATGGTGTTCCACTCTTGTCCCCTCTGACTCACACGAGTATCTGGTGTCTATTAATCATCTGCAGGCTGTCCAGGGCATGGGCCTGGTCTTTATCGTCTACACTGAGGCCATTAGAAGCATGGAAGTGTCCCAGCTGTGGTCAGTTCTCTACTTCTTCATGCTGCTGATGATGCTGGGTATGGGGATCCTGCTTGGACACACAGTGGCCATGCTCACCCATCTGACAGACAGCAAGGTCTTCTCCAGCTACCAACCCAAGGCGGCCATTGCAGGTGAGGACACCAGGCAGTGGAGGCTGGGCAACTATGGATGGCAAAATGCAAGACAATCAGTGGAGGGGTCTTATTAGGGGCCACGTGCTGCTAAGACAACCCCAGAGGGGCTGCAGGGATGTAGTTGTGCTCCTGCAATGGTGATACTCAGCTCCACTTGGATCAGTTTTTCTAGGAGCTGTATGCACATGCAATATGCACCACAGAGACCCATTTTTTATTTCACCACCTTGCCACCCAGCCAGGATCATGAAAGCCCTCATGTGCCTCTGATGGCACTATGTCCATGATAGATAATGTCACTTCTGATCACATGTCCTAGTTATCATGTGGGAAGTATCCTCTTCCCCGTTCCTCGAAGCTTGATAGCACTTGGTATTTTTTTTCATAAATTGGGATACTGTGGTCCACTGTACAAATGCATGTAGCTCTCAATCCAGCACTTAATCATCTCCTGAGGGAGCAACCCGGTGTTTGACATAATATGGTATGGCAGTGGGAAGGGCTACTATGAATTCAGAGTCACCATGCAAAGCCTTGGGAAGTCAGACGAAAACCTGGAAAGAGTCAAATATTGACTCTGCCATGTTGTACTACAGGGAGATATCAGACAACACTAAGCCCTGACATCCCGGTACACAAGGGATCCCTGACTACTACTTTGGAGGCTTAATCTGCTAAGGTTGATGACCAGACCCAAGCAAGTGATAGCAGCTATGTAAATTGTAATTTCCTCCCAAACCAATCCTTCTCTAGGACCCCACACCACATTTCAGTCCAATTCTCACAGTCTCAAGGTCTATGTTTTGGTATGTTCAGCATTCCTAGACTTTCAGCCATTATGATGTCCCCTAAAGTGCAACAACCTAACTGTTGTTGTTTTCCTGCTATGAAATCCCCTGCAAAGCAGCCCTTAAAGCTGATGTGGGGACCTCGCCCTCCACAGCAAACCTAGGTATCTATGGCTCTTGTTGACATCTAATGTGGGATGACTCAGGGAGTCTCAGAGAGGTGAGCTGCAATCTGGTGCTCCTGGTCAGGTGTGCCACATCAACTGTGCCATCGGCATAGAGTTCACCATAGAGGCTGGGAAATACTGGTTTGACATCTTCAATGACCGCTGCAGGCACGCTGTCCCTGCTGCTCAGCATGGTGGTGGAGATCCTAGCTGTGTGCTAAGTGTATGGGCTAAAGAGGTAAGGAGACTCCAGAACCTGCCTGCTATAGAGGGCAGAGAATCTGTAGGGAAACATCCAGAAGAAAATCATCTTTCCTCTATGCGCATTTCAGTTTTAGATACCAGAACTGGCAGTTTAGTCTCTGCCCTCTGATCTCAGCTATCACTTACTTCCTCAGTTTACCTGTATCCAACAGTTTCTTTTTCTAAACGTTTCCTTTTTTTTTTTTTTTTTCCTTTCCCATGTTGTATCGTGGTGTGTTTGCCTGCTAGCCCTGCTCTATTTGTGGCTTTCTGGGATGGGACTCAGTCTCCAGGACTAGATTCTGTGATCTTCCACCATCAGAGCTTTTCAAGAAACCTGACTGGAGTCCAGTTTGAAAAGACAGCCCATGGACGTGTCAGTTTTTTTACCTTGTTGCCCTGGCCAGCACTGGGATATGTTTTACCTCCCCGGTGATGGGATATATTTCTGGGGCCGATATTCCTAATTAGGGCAGCCTCCAAGCCTGGGCGTTATCATATCATAGGGGTATCTTGTGAAAACTGGACGAGTGCCTGAAGATGTTTTAAGCGAGGGGGCCTGGGTTGAAGTCCAACATCTCAGACATTCCTTGGTGTTCTGGGACTACATGCTGAGAACCACTGGTGGGGTGTTTGGATTTCCAATTTTCTGCCAAGCACCAGCAGCAGCATCAGCAGCAACAAGGAACCCTGGGGAAACTCATGCCCTCCACTCACCCAGCCCTGTTGAGTGAGGTCATATAAGGGGATTCAGAGGTTGTTTGGGTGTGATCTGGGTCAAAGAGCTGTGCCATGCCTTCCTCTACCTTACATTTTTCTGATGGTTTTGGTTTAGGTAAAAACCAGCCATGACGCTCTAAACGGCAGGCTGTCCATTGAGAAACACTCCCCACTGTCTCTTGAAGAAGAGCCAGGGTCCCATGACATACTGAGTCATCTCCAGTAAGTTAGGTATTGAGAATGGTGGCTCCCCCCTTTCCCACAACCCTCGCAAGTATTCAGCCATGAAAAGGTTTGTGAACCAAAGAAAAGGCTTATAATTTGTGGCATTTCCAAACTGACTTATTTTATCCTCTACTCTTATGCACTCCCTCAGCTTAAGACATTTTCAAGCTTTTAAAGATATGGTGACCAGTTTCTGGATCACCCAAGGTTAAGAAGTTTACATGGTCATCTAGAAAAAAAAAATGCCAGTTTTCAGGGAGAACGGGACAGGCCAGAAGTGGATGTTTCAGATTAGAATAAAGTCAAAGAGAGGCCAGGACCTCAGCTCTTGGGGTGACTGAAGAAGGGACACAGATATATCCTAGAAGTGATGTAACGCAATGGGGAGGAGGTAGGAACTCGGGAATCTTGCACTTCTGCTGGTGACCCAAACAGCAGACAGGAGGAAGCTTTGGCTCATTCAGGAGGCAGCAGCACCACCTAGTGGCTGTCAGTAACAGAAGTCTCCTTGCTCTGCCTCAGCCAGCTAACTCCAAAGGGGAGGGGGTGGAGGGAGGAGGAGGGCATGGAGAGAGACAGGTAAGACAGAATTACTCTCATAGACCTTAACTGGCTTGACTCTATAGTGAGAAAACATACTGGGCAAAATGAAATTAAACATGTTCTACCCTAACATGTGCAGGATACCAAAAGAAAAGAAAATAATGTATAGAAAGTGGACATGAGGCTCAGTGGTTCAGAAAACTAGCTGCTTTTCCAGAGGACATAGGTTCTATTCTCAGCACCCACAAGGCATGCTACAGCTACCTTTAACTCAACCTTCAGAGGATTTCTCTCTCTCTCTCTCTCACTCTGTGTGTGTGTGTGTGTCTCTCTCACACACATACACAAACACACACACACACACACACGCACGCACACACACATGCACACACATGCATGCAAGCAAAACACCAATGCATATAAAATAAAATTTTAAAAAGAAAATGGCAATGATGTATACAGAGTGCTCGTTGGGTAAAACTTGTATTTGCTTTTTTGAACCTTGTTTCAAGCAGTTGGCTACCTGGCACACACAGGCTAGCTGATGTGATTATCTGAGATTCAGCAGCTTGTTCTAGGATTGAAGTCCATTACACATCAAGATAGAATAAGGTTCACAGTGTATACAGACACCATTAGTCTAATTTTTGCATATTTGGTTCGAACTACATTTGATTGAATAGAATTACCATGAGAAATAACTCTGTCTACTCCTTCTCTCTTCAGCCATAACTAATCCAATATTAACATTATAGTGACCATTTAAACCAATAATTATGTTAATCATTGAAAACACTATTGTTGTTTCTAAGTCATTGATTCCAATTGTCTTTGATGTGTTGCTTTCGGTGGTAGTCAGGGGCAGGAAAGTGAGATCAGAGTACCCCAATAGGGAGTATTTTAACACGGACAGTGTTTAGAATTGATGGCTCCTGCTAATAATAGTGAAATAATTGTCGTGTGATATCTAATATTCAGTTAAAAATCTCAGAGTCATGTTATACTTATCTGTTTCTGAAGCCTACTATTCCCACTGTGCTTACTCCACTGAGCTTATTTACATTTATGTATCGTTCAATGCAAAATTGTGTTGCTATAACCAAATACCTAACGCGGTCATGAGGGTGGTACTTCTTATGCTCTCCTGAGTGAGAGGTACAATCTATCATGGTGGAGAAGGATTGTACAATTCATGACAATAGACTCATGAGCCTAAGACTCTAACTATTGATGGGCAAGGAAGCAAAGAACAGACAGGAAGTGACAGCGTGCTACAAAACTTCAAGGCACTCACCAATGGTCTACTATCTCCAGTGAGAGCCCAGCTCTGAAAGTCCACAAATTTATATGTGGTGATATATTATGTATGATTTGTCAAAGCTTGCCCGAGGATTCAAAAAGCAAAGCCAGTCAAAAGCTATTGCAATCAGGCGAAGGTGACACATACCTTTAATCCCAGCATCCATACCAGCTGGCCAGGCAGTGGTGGCACACGCTTTGGGTGGATTTCTGTGAGTTTGAAACCTCCCAGGGATACACTAGAGTGAATCAGTCTATAAGATTACCAGAGCTCATGCCTTTAATCCCAGCTCTAGAGAGGCATATAAAAAACAGAAACCCAATGTCTCAGGCTGCATTGTGAGATTTGGTCTCTAGGCACCCTGAGGAGAGGCAGCATTCTGAGGTTTGCTAGAGATCTTGCAGGGACAGGATCACCCCCTTTTAGACTGAGGTAGAAGTAAGTGCTAGTGTCTTGGCGGCTTTGCTGCTCTGACCTTCAGCTTGATGCTTGAACCCCAATATCTGTATCTGGGTTTTTATTTTTGGTGTTACAGTTACACACCTGGAAGTGTGCAGCAACACATGGAGGAGAGACCTTCCACACCGAACTATGGTGTTCCACTCTTGTCCCCTCTGACTCACACGAGTATCTGGTGTCTATTAATCATCTGCAGGCTGTCCAGGGCATGGGCCTGGCCTTTATGGTCTACACTAAGGCCATTAGAAGCATGGAAGTGTCCCAGCTGTGGTCAGTTCTCTACTTCTTCATGCTGCTGATGATGCTGGGTATGGGGATCCTGCTTGGACACACAGTGGCCATGCTCACCCATCTGACAGACAGCAAGGTCTTCTCCAGCTACCCACCCAAGGAGGCCATTGCAGGTGAGGACACCAGGCAGTGGAGGCTAGGCAACTATGGATGGCAAAATGCAAGACAATCAGTGGAGGGGTCTTATTAGGGGCCACGTGCTGCTAAGACAACCCCAGAGGGGCTGCAGGGATGTAGCTGTGCTCCTGCAATGGTGATACTCAGCTCCACTTGGATCAGTTTTTCTAGGAGCTGTTTGCACATGCAATATGCACCACAGAGACCCATTTTTTTTATTTCACCACCTTGCCACCCAGCCAGGATCATGAAAACCCTCATGTGCTTCTGATGGCACTATGTCCATGATAGATAATGTCACTTCTGATCACATGTCCTAGTTATCATGTGGGATGTATCCTCTTCCCCGTTCCTCGAAGCTTGATAGCACTTGGTATTTTTTTTTCATAAATTGGGACACTGTGGTCCACTGTACAAATGCATGTAGCTCTCAATCTAGCACTTAATCATCTCCTGAGAGAGCAACCCGGTGTTTGACATAATATGGTATGGCAGTATGAAGGGCTACTATGAATTCAGAGGCACCATGCAAAGCCTTGGGAAGTCAGACGAAAACCTGGAAAGAGTCAAATATTGACTCTGCCATGTTGTACTACAGGGAGATATCAGACAACACTAAGCCCTGACTTCCCGGTACACAAGGGATCCCTGACTACTACTTTGGAGGCTTAATCTGCTAAAGATGATGACCAGACCCAAGCAAGTGATAGCAGCTATGTAAATTGTAATTTCCTCCCAAACCAATCCTTCTCTAGGACCCCACACCACATTTCAGTCCAATTCTCACAGTCTCAAGGGCTATGTTTTGGTATGTTCAGCATTCCTAGACTTTCAGCCATTATGATGTCCCCTAAAGTGCAACAACCTAACTGTTGTTGTTGTTTTCCTGCTATGAAATCCCCTGCAAAGCAGCTCTTAAAGCTGATGTGGGGACTTGCCCTCCACAGCAAACCTAGGTATCTATGGCTCTTGTTGACATCTAATGTGGGATGACTCAGGGAGTCTCAGAGAGATGAGCTGCAATCTGGTGCTCCTGGTCAGGTGTGCCACATCAACTGTGCCATCGGCATAGAGTTCACCATAGAGGCTGGGAAATACTGGTTTGACATCTTCAATGACTCTGCAGGCACGCTGTCCCTGCTGCTCCGCATGGTGGTGGAGATCCTAGCTGTGTGCTAAGTGTATGGGCTAAAGAGGTAAGGAGACTCCAGAACCTGCCTGCTATAGAGGGCAGAGAATCTGTGAGGGAAACATGCAGAAGAAAATCATCTTTCCTCTATGCGCATTTCAGTTTTAGATACCAGAACTGGCAGTTTAGTCTCTGCCCTCTGATCTCAGCTATCACTTACTTCCTCAGTTTACCTGTATCCAACAGTTTCTTTTTCTAAACGTTTCTTTTTTTTTTTTTTTTTTTCCTTTCCCATGTTGTATCGTGGTGTGTTTGCCTGCTAGCCCTGCTCTATTTGTGGCTTTCTGGGATGGGACTCAGTCTCCAGGACTAGATTCTGTGATCTTCCACCATCAGAGCTTTTCAAGAAACCTGACTGGAGTCCAGTTTGAAAAGACAGCCCATGGACGTGTCAGTTTTTTTACCTTGTTGCCCTGGCCAGCACTGGGATATGTTTTACCTCCCCGGTGATGGGATATATTTCTGGGGCCGATATTCCTAATTAGGGCAGCCTCCAAGCCTGGGCGTTATCATATCATAGGGGTATCTTGTGAAAACTGGACGAGTGCCTGAAGATGTTTTAAGCGGGGGCCTGGGTTGAAGTCCAACATCTCAGACATTCCTTGGTGTTCTGGGACTACATGCTGAGAACCACTGGTGGGGTGTTTGGATTTCCAATTTTCTGCCAAGCACCAGCAGCAGCATCAGCAGCAACAAGGAACCCTGGGGAAACTCATGCCCTCCACTCACCCAGCCCTGTTGAGTGAGGTCATATAAGGGGATTCAGAGGTTGTTTGGGTGTGATCTGGGTCAAAGAGCTGTGCCATGCCTTCCTCTACCTTACATTTTTCTGATGGTTTTGGTTTAGGTAAAAACCAGCCATGACGCTCTAAGCGGCAGGCTGTCCATTGAGAAACACTCCCCACTGTCTCTTGAAGAAGAGCCATGGTCCCATGACATACTGAGTCATCTCCAGTAAGTTAGGTATTGAGAATGGTGGCTCCCCCCTTTCCCACAACCCTCGCAAGTATTCAGCCATGAAAAGGTTTGTGAACCAAAAAAAGGCTTATAATTTGTGGCATTTCTAAACTGACTTATTTTATCCTCTACTCTTATGCACTCCCTCAGCTTATGACATTTTCAAGCTTTTAAAGATATGGTGACCAGTTTCTGGATCACCCAAGGTTAAGAAGTTTACATGGTCATCTAGAAAAAAAAAAAATGCCAGTTTTCAGGGAGGAACGGGACAGGCCAGAAGTGGATGTTTCAGATTAGAATAAAGTCAAAGAGAGGCCAGGACCTCAGCTCTTGGGGTGACTGAAGAAGGGACACAGATATATCCTAGAAGTGATGTAACGCAATGGGGGAGGAGGTAGGAACTCGGGAATCTTGCACTTCTGCTGGTGACCCAAACAGCAGACAGGAGGAAGCTTTGGCTCATTCAGGAGGCAGCAGCACCACCTAGTGGCTGTCAGTAACAGAAGTCTCCTTGCTCTGCCTCAGCCAGCTAACTCCAAAGGGGGAGGGGGTGGAGGGAGGAGGAGGGCATGGAGAGAGACAGGTAAGACAGAATTACTCTCATAGACCTTAACTGGCTTGACTCTATAGTGAGAAAACATACTGGGCAAAATGAAATTAAACATGTTCTACCCTAACATGTGCAGGATACCAAAAGAAAAGAAAATAATGTATAGAAAGTGGACATGAGGCTCAGTGGTTCAGAAAACTAGCTGCTTTTCCAGAGGACATAGGTTCTATTCTCAGCACCCACAAGGCATGCTACAGCTACCTTTAACTCAACCTTCAGAGGATTTCTCTCTCTCTCTCTCTCTCACTCTGTGTGTGTGTGTGTCTCTCTCTCTCTCCACACATACACAAACACACACACACACACACGCACGCACACACACATGCACACACATGCATGCAAGCAAAACACCAATGCATATAAAATAAAATTTTAAAAAGAAAATGGCAATGATGTATACAGAGTGCTCGTTGGGTAAAACTTGTATTTGCTTTTTTGAACCTTGTTTCAAGCAGTTGGCTACCTGGCACACACAGGCTAGCTGATGTGATTATCTGAGATTCAGCAGCTTGTTCTAGGATTGAAGTCCATTACACATCAAGATAGAATAAGGTTCACAGTGTATACAGACACCATTAGTCTAATTTTTGCATATTTAGGTCGAACTACATTTGATTGAATAGAATTACCATGAGAAATAACTCCCTGTCTACTCCTTCTCTCTTCAGCCATAACTAATCCAATATTAACATTACAGTGACCATTTAAACCAATAATTATGTTAATCATTGAAAACACTATTGTTGTTTCTAAGTCATTGATTCCAATTGTCTTTGATGTGTTGCTTTCGGTGGTAGTCAGGGGCAGGAAAGTGAGATCAGAGTACCCCAATAGGGAGTATT
The DNA here is from genome assembly GCF_943737965.1 of Phodopus roborovskii. NCBI lineage: Eukaryota > Metazoa > Chordata > Mammalia > Rodentia > Cricetidae > Phodopus > Phodopus roborovskii. Next base: position 209,933 of record NW_026126973.1, read on the forward strand.
TTAACACGGACAGTGTTTAGAATTGATGGCTCCTGCTAATAATAGTGAAATAATTGTCGTGTGATATCTAATATTCAGTTAAAAATCTCAGAGTCATGTTATACTTATCTGTTTCTGAAGCCTACTATTCCCACTGTGCTTACTCCACTGAGCTTATTTACATTTATGTATCGTTCAATGCAAAATTGTGTTGCTATAACCAAATACCTAACGCGGTCATGAGGGTGGTACTTATTATGCTCTCCTGAGTGAGAGGTACAATCTATCATGGTGGAGAAGGATTGTACAATTCATAACAATAGACTCATGAGCCTAAGACTCTAACTATTGATGGGCAAGGAAGCCAAGAACAGACAGGAAGTGACAGCGTGCTACAAAACTCCAAGGCACTCACCAATGGTCTACTATCTCCAGTGAGAGCCCAGCTCTGAAAGTCCACAAATTTATATGTGGTGATATATTATGTATGATTTGTCAAAGCTTGCCCGAGGATTCAAAAAGCAAAGCCAGTCAAAAGCTATTGCAATCAGGCGAAGGTGACACATACCTTTAATCCCAGCATCCATACCAGCTGGCCAGGCAGTGGTGGCACACGCTTTGGGTGGATTTCTGTGAGTTTGAAACCTCCCAGGGATACACTAGAGTGAATCAGTCTATAAGATTACCAGAGCTCATGCCTTTAATCCCAGCTCTAGAGAGGCATATAAAAAACAGAAACCCAATGTCTCAGGCTGCATTGTGAGATTTGGTCTCTAGGCACCCTGAGGAGAGGCAGCATTCTGAGGTTTGCTAGAGATCTTGCAGGGACAGGATCACCCCCTTTTAGACTGAGGTAGAAGTAAGTGCTAGTGTCTTGGCTGCTTTGCTGCTCTGACCTTCAGCTTGATGCTTGAACCCCAATATCTGTATCTGGGTTTTTATTTTTGGTGTTACAGTTACACACCTGGAAGTGTGCAGCAACACATGGAGGAGAGACCTTCCACGTCCGAACTATGGTGTTCCACTCTTGTCCCCTCTGACTCACACGAGTATCTGGTGTCTATTAATCATCTGCAGGCTGTCCAGGGCATGGGCCTGGTCTTTATCGTCTACACTGAGGCCATTAGAAGCATGGAAGTGTCCCAGCTGTGGTCAGTTCTCTACTTCTTCATGCTGCTGATGATGCTGGGTATGGGGATCCTGCTTGGACACACAGTGGCCATGCTCACCCATCTGACAGACAGCAAGGTCTTCTCCAGCTACCAACCCAAGGCGGCCATTGCAGGTGAGGACACCAGGCAGTGGAGGCTGGGCAACTATGGATGGCAAAATGCAAGACAATCAGTGGAGGGGTCTTATTAGGGGCCACGTGCTGCTAAGACAACCCCAGAGGGGCTGCAGGGATGTAGCTGTGCTCCTGCAATGGTGATACTCAGCTCCACTTGGATCAGTTTTTCTAGGAGCTGTATGCACATGCAATATGCACCACAGAGACCCATTTTTTATTTCACCACCTTGCCACCCAGCCAGGATCATGAAAGCCCTCATGTGCCTCTGATGGCACTATGTCCATGATAGATAATGTCACTTCTGATCACATGTCCTAGTTATCATGTGGGAAGTATCCTCTTCCCCGTTCCTCGAAGCTTGATAGCACTTGGTATTTTTTTTCATAAATTGGGATACTGTGGTCCACTGTACAAATGCATGTAGCTCTCAATCCAGCACTTAATCATCTCCTGAGGGAGCAACCCGGTGTTTGACATAATATGGTATGGCAGTGGGAAGGGCTACTATGAATTCAGAGTCACCATGCAAAGCCTTGGGAAGTCAGGCGAAAACCTGGAAAGAGTCAAATATTGACTCTGCCATGTTGTACTACAGGGAGATATCAGACAACACTAAGCCCTGACATCCCGGTACACAAGGGATCCCTGACTACTACTTTGGAGGCTTAATCTGCTAAGGTTGATGACCAGACCCAAGCAAGTGATAGCAGCTATGTAAATTGTAATTTCCTCCCAAACCAATCCTTCTCTAGGACCCCACACCACATTTCAGTCCAATTCTCACAGTCTCAAGGTCTATGTTTTGGTATGTTCAGCATTCCTAGACTTTCAGCCATTATGATGTCCCCTAAAGTGCAACAACCTAACTGTTGTTGTTTTCCTGCTATGAAATCCCCTGCAAAGCAGCCCTTAAAGCTGATGTGGGGACTCGCCCTCCACAGCAAACCTAGGTATCTATGGCTCTTGTTGACATCTAATGTGGGATGACTCAGGGAGTCTCAGAGAGGTGAGCTGCAATCTGGTGCTCCTGGTCAGGTGTGCCACATCAACTGTGCCATCGGCATAGAGTTCACCATAGAGGCTGGGAAATACTGGTTTGACATCTTCAATGACGCTGCAGGCACGCTGTCCCTGCTGCTCCGCATGGTGGTGGAGATCCTAGCTGTGTGCTAAGTGTATGGGCTAAAGAGGTAAGGAGACTCCAGAACCTGCCTGCTATAGAGGGCAGAGAATCTGTAGGGGGAAACATCCAGAAGAAAATCATCTTTCCTCTATGCGCATTTCAGTTTTAGATACCAGAACTGGCAGTTTAGTCTCTGCCCTCTGATCTCAGCTATCACTTACTTCCTCAGTTTACCTGTATCCAACAGTTTCTTTTTCTAAACGTTTCCTTTTTTTTTTTTTTTTTTTCCTTTCCCATGTTGTATCGTGGTGTGTTTGCCTGCTAGCCCTGCTCTATTTGTGGCTTTCTGGGATGGGACTCAGTCTCCAGGACTAGATTCTGTGATCTTCCACCATCAGAGCTTTTCAAGAAACCTGACTGGAGTCCAGTTTGAAAAGACAGCCCATGGACGTGTCAGTTTTTTTACCTTGTTGCCCTGGCCAGCACTGGGATATGTTTTACCTCCCCGGTGATGGGATATATTTCTGGGGCCGATATTCCTAATTAGGGCAGCCTCCAAGCCTGGGCGTTATCATATCATAGGGGTATCTTGTGAAAACTGGACGAGTGCCTGAAGATGTTTTAAGCGAGGGGGCCTGGGTTGAAGTCCAACATCTCAGACATTCCTTGGTGTTCTGGGACTACATGCTGAGAACCACTGGTGGGGTGTTTGGATTTCCAATTTTCTGCCAAGCACCAGCAGCAGCATCAGCAGCAACAAGGAACCCTGGGGGAAACTCATGCCCTCCACTCACCCAGCCCTGTTGAGTGAGGGTCATATAAGGGGATTCAGAGGTTGTTTGGGTGTGATCTGGGTCAAAGAGCTGTGCCATGCCTTCCTCTACCTTACATTTTTCTGATGGTTTTGGTTTAGGTAAAAACCAGCCATGGCCTCTAAACGGCAGGCTGTCCATTGAGAAACACTCCCCACTGTCTCTTGAAGAAGAGCCAGGGTCCCATGACATACTGAGTCATCTCCAGTAAGTTAGGTATTGAGAATGGTGGCTCCCCCCCTTTCCCACAACCCTCGCAAGTATTCAGCCATGAAAAGGTTTGTGAACCAAAGAAAAAGGCTTATAATTTGTGGCATTTCCAAACTGACTTATTTTATCCTCTACTCTTATGCACTCCCTCAGCTTAAGACATTTTCAAGCTTTTAAAGATATGGTGACCAGTTTCTGGATCACCCAAGGTTAAGAAGTTTACATGGTCATCTAGAAAAAAAAAAATGCCAGTTTTCAGGGAGAACGGGACAGGCCAGAAGTGGATGTTTCAGATTAGAATAAAGTCAAAGAGAGGCCAGGACCTCAGCTCTTGGGGTGACTGAAGAAGGGACACAGATATATCCTAGAAGTGATGTAACGCAATGGGGAGGAGGTAGGAACTCGGGAATCTTGCACTTCTGCTGGTGACCCAAACAGCAGACAGGAGGAAGCTTTGGCTCATTCAGGAGGCAGCAGCACCACCTAGTGGCTGTCAGTAACAGAAGTCTCCTTGCTCTGCCTCAGCCAGCTAACTCCAAAGGGGGAGGGGGTGGAGGGAGGGAGGAGGGCATGGAGAGAGACAGGTAAGACAGAATTACTCTCATAGACCTTAACTGGCTTGACTCTATAGTGAGAAAACATACTGGGCAAAATGAAATTAAACATGTTCTACCCTAACATGTGCAGGATACCAAAAGAAAAGAAAATAATGTATAGAAAGTGGACATGAGGCTCAGTGGTTCAGAAAACTAGCTGCTTTTCCAGAGGACATAGGTTCTATTCTCAGCACCCACAAGGCATGCTAGAGCTACCTTTAACTCAACCTTCAGAGGATTTCTCTCTCTCTCTCTCTCACTCTGTGTGTGTGTGTGTGTCTCTCTCACACACATACACAAACACACACACACACACACACGCACGCACACACACATGCACACACATGCATGCAAGCAAAACACCAATGCATATAAAATAAAATTTTAAAAAGAAAATGGCAATGATGTATACAGAGTGCTCGTTGGGTAAAACTTGTATTTGCTTTTTTTGAACCTTGTTTCAAGCAGTTGGCTACCTGGCACACACAGGCTAGCTGATGTGATTATCTGAGATTCAGCAGCTTGTTCTAGGATTGAAGTCCATTACACATCAAGATAGAATAAGGTTCACAGTGTATACAGACACCATTAGTCTAATTTTTGCATATTTCGGTCGAACTACATTTGATTGAATAGAATTACCATGAGAAATAACTCTGTCTACTCCTTCTCTCTTCAGCCATAACTAATCCAATATTAACATTACAGTGACCATTTAAACCAATAATTATGTTAATCATTGAAAACACTATTGTTGTTTCTAAGTCATTGATTCCAATTGTCTTTGATGTGTTGCTTTCGGTGGTAGTCAGGGGCAGGAAAGTGAGATCAGAGTACCCCAATAGGGAGTATTTTAACACGGACAGTGTTTAGAATTGATGGCTCCTGCTAATAATAGTGAAATAATTGTCGTGTGATATCTAATATTCAGTTAAAAATCTCAGAGTCATGTTATACTTATCTGTTTCTGAAGCCTACTATTCCCCACTGTGCTTACTCCACTGAGCTTATTTACATTTATGTATCGTTCAATGCAAAATTGTGTTGCTATAACCAAATACCTAACGCGGTCATGAGGGTGGTACTTATTATGCTCTCCTGAGTGAGAGGTACAATCTATCATGGTGGAGAAGGATTGTACAATTCATGACAATAGACTCATGAGCCTAAGACTCTAACTATTGATGGGCAAGGAAGCAAAGAACAGACAGGAAGTGACAGCGTGCTACAAAACTTCAAGGCACTCACCAATGGTCTACTATCTCCAGTGAGAGCCCAGCTCTGAAAGTCCACAAATTTATATGTGGTGATATATTATGTATGATTTGTCAAAGCTTGCCCGAGGATTCAAAAAGCAAAGCCAGTCAAAAGCTATTGCAATCAGGCGAAGGTGACACATACCTTTAATCCCAGCATCCATACCAGCTGGCCAGGCAGTGGTGGCACACGCTTTGGGTGGATTTCTGTGAGTTTGAAACCTCCCAGGGATACACTAGAGTGAATCAGTCTATAAGATTACCAGAGCTCATGCCTTTAATCCCAGCTCTAGAGAGGCATATAAAAAACAGAAACCCAATGTCTCAGGCTGCATTGTGAGATTTGGTCTCTAGGCACCCTGAGGAGAGGCAGCATTCTGAGGTTTGCTAGAGATCTTGCAGGGACAGGATCACCCCCTTTTAGACTGAGGTAGAAGTAAGTGCTAGTGTCTTGGCTGCTTTGCTGCTCTGACCTTCAGCTTGATGCTTGAACCCCAATATCTGTATCTGGGTTTTTATTTTTGGTGTTACAGTTACACACCTGGAAGTGTGCAGCAACACATGGAGGAGAGACCTTCCACGTCCGAACTATGGTGTTCCACTCTTGTCCCCTCTGACTCACACGAGTATCTGGTGTCTATTAATCATCTGCAGGCTGTCCAGGGCATGGGCCTGGTCTTTATCGTCTACACTGAGGCCATTAGAAGCATGGAAGTGTCCCAGCTGTGGTCAGTTCTCTACTTCTTCATGCTGCTGATGATGCTGGGTATGGGGATCCTGCTTGGACACACAGTGGCCATGCTCCACCCATCTGACAGACAGCAAGGGCTTCTCCAGCTACCAACCCAAGGCGGCCATTGCAGGTGAGGACACCAGGCAGTGGAGGCTGGGCAACTATGGATGGCAAAATGCAAGACAATCAGTGGAGGGGTCTTATTAGGGGCCACGTGCTGCTAAGACAACCCCAGAGGGGCTGCAGGGATGTAGCTGTGCTCCTGCAATGGTGATACTCAGCTCCACTTGGATCAGTTTTTCTAGGAGCTGTATGCACATGCAATATGCACCACAGAGACCCATTTTTATTTCACCACCTTGCCACCCAGCCAGGATCATGAAAGCCCTCATGTGCCTCTGATGGCACTATGTCCATGATAGATAATGTCACTTCTGATCACATGTCCCTAGTTATCATGTGGGAAGTATCCTCTTCCCCGTTCCTCGAAGCTTGATAGCACTTGGTATTTTTTTTTTCATAAATTGGGATACTGTGGTCCACTGTACAAATGCATGTAGCTCTCAATCCAGCACTTAATCATCTCCTGAGGGAGCAACCCGGTGTTTGACATAATATGGTATGGCAGTGGGAAGGGCTACTATGAATTCAGAGTCACCATGCAAAGCCTTGGGAAGTCAGACGAAAACCTGGAAAGAGTCAAATATTGACTCTGCCATGTTGTACTACAGGGAGATATCAGACAACACTAAGCCCTGACATCCCGGTACACAAAGGGATCCCTGACTACTACTTTGGAGGCTTAATCTGCTAAGGTTGATGACCAGACCCAAGCAAGTGATAGCAGCTATGTAAATTGTAATTTCCTCCCAAACCAATCCTTCTCTAGGACCCCACACCACATTTCAGTCCAATTCTCACAGTCTCAAGGTCTATGTTTTGGTATGTTCAGCATTCCTAGACTTTCAGCCATTATGATGTCCCCTAAAGTGCAACAACCTAACTGTTGTTGTTTTCCTGCTATGAAATCCCCTGCAAAGCAGCCCTTAAAGCTGATGTGGGGACTCGCCCTCCACAGCAAACCTAGGTATCTATGGCTCTTGTTGACATCTAATGTGGGATGACTCAGGGAGTCTCAGAGAGGTGAGCTGCAATCTGGTGCTCCTGGTCAGGTGTGCCACATCAACTGTGCCATCGGCATAGAGTTCACCATAGAAACTGGGAAATACTGGTTTGACATCTTCAATGACGCTGCAGGCACGCTGTCCCTGCTGCTCCGCATGGTGGTGGAGATCCTAGCTGTGTGCTAAGTGTATGGGCTAAAGAGGTAAGGAGACTCCAGAACCTGCCTGCTATAGAGGGCAGAGAATCTGTGGGGAAACATCCAGAAGAAAATCATCTTTCCTCTATGCGCATTTCAGTTTTAGATACCAGAACTGGCAGTTTAGTCTCTGCCCTCTGATCTCAGCTATCACTTACTTCCTCAGTTTACCTGTATCCAACAGTTTCTTTTTCTAAACATTTCCTTTTTTTTTTTTTTTTTTCCTTTCCCATGTTGTATCGTGGTGTGTTTGCCTGCTAGCCCTGCTCTATTTGTGGCTTTCTGGGATGGGACTCAGTCTCCAGGACTAGATTCTGTGATCTTCCACCATCAGAGCTTTTCAAGAAACCTGACTGGAGTCCAGTTTGAAAAGACAGCCCATGGACGTGTCAGTTTTTTTACCTTGTTGCCCTGGCCAGCACTGGGATATGTTTTACCTCCCCGGTGATGGGATATATTTCTGGGGCCGATATTCCTAATTAGGGCAGCCTCCAAGCCTGGGCGTTATCATATCATAGGGGTATCTTGTGAAAACTGGACGAGTGCCTGAAGATGTTTTAAGCGAGGGGGCCTGGGTTGAAGTCCAACATCTCAGACATTCCTTGGTGTTCTGGGACTACATGCTGAGAACCACTGGTGGGGTGTTTGGATTTCCAATTTTCTGCCAAGCACCAGCAGCAGCATCAGCAGCAACAAGGAACCCTGGGGAAACTCATGCCCTCCACTCACCCAGCCCTGTTGAGTGAGGTCATATAAGGGGATTCAGAGGTTGTTTGGGTGTGATCTGGGTCAAAGAGCTGTGCCATGCCTTCCTCTACCTTACATTTTCTGATGGTTTTGGTTTAGGTAAAAACCAGCCATGACGCTCTAAACGGCAGGCTGTCCATTGAGAAACACTCCCCACTGTCTCTTGAAGAAGAGCCAGGGTCCCATGACATACTGAGTCATCTCCAGTAAGTTAGGTATTGAGAATGGTGGCTCCCCCCTTTCCCACAACCCTCGCAAGTATTCAGCCATGAAAAGGTTTGTGAACCAAAGAAAAGGCTTATAATTTGTGGCATTTCCAAACTGACTTATTTTATCCTCTACTCTTATGCACTCCCTCAGCTTAAGACATTTTCAAGCTTTTAAAGATATGGTGACCAGTTTCTGGATCACCCAAGGTTAAAAGTTTACATGGTCATCTAGAAAAAAAAAATGCCAGTTTTCAGGGAGAACGGGACAGGCCAGAAGTGGATGTTTCAGATTAGAATAAAGTCAAAGAGAGGCCAGGACCTCAGCTCTTGGGGTGACTGAAGAAGGGACACAGATATATCCTAGAAGTGATGTAACGCAATGGGGAGGAGGTAGGAACTCGGGAATCTTGCACTTCTGCTGGTGACCCAAACAGCAGACAGGAGGAAGCTTTGGCTCATTCAGGAGGCAGCAGCACCACCTAGTGGCTGTCAGTAACAGAAGTCTCCTTGCTCTGCCTCAGCCAGCTAACTCCAAAGGGGGGGGGTGGAGGGAGGAGGAGGGCATGGAGAGAGACAGGTAAGACAGAATTACTCTCATAGACCTTAACTGGCTTGACTCTATAGTGAGAAAACATACTGGGCAAAATGAAATTAAACATGTTCTACCCTAACATGTGCAGGATACCAAAAGAAAAGAAAATAATGTATAGAAAGTGGACATGAGGCTCAGTGGTTCAGAAAACTAGCTGCTTTTCCAGAGGACATAGGTTCTATTCTCAGCACCCACAAGGCATGCTACAGCTACCTTTAACTCAACCTTCAGAGGATTTTCTCTCTCTCTCTCTCTCACTCTGTGTGTGTGTGTGTCTCTCTCACACACATACACAAAACACACACACACACACACGCACGCACACACACATGCACACACATGCATGCAAGCAAAACACCAATGCATATAAAATAAAATTTTAAAAAGAAAATGGCAATGATGTATACAGAGTGCTCGTTGGGTAAAACTTGTATTTGCTTTTTTGAACCTTGTTTCAAGCAGTTGGCTACCTGGCACACACAGGCTAGCTGATGTGATTATCTGAGATTCAGCAGCTTGTTCTAGGATTGAAGTCCATTACACATCAAGATAGAATAAGGTTCACAGTGTATACAGACACCATTAGTCTAATTTTTGCATATTTCGGTCGAACTACATTTGATTGAATAGAATTACCATGAGAAATAACTCCCTGTCTACTCCTTCTCTCTTCAGCCATAACTTAATCCAATATTAACATTACAGTGACCATTTAAACCAATAATTATGTTAATCATTGAAAACACTATTGTTGTTTCTAAGTCATTGATTCCAATTGTCTTTGATGTGTTGCTTTCGGTGGTAGTCAGGGGCAGGAAAGTGAGATCAGAGTACCCCAATAGGGAGTATTTTAACACGGACAGTGTTTAGAATTGATGGCTCCTGCTAATAATAGTGAAATAATTGTCGTGTGATATCTAATATTCAGTTAAAAATCTCAGAGTCATGTTATACTTATCTGTTTCTGAAGCCTACTATTCCCACTGTGCTTACTCCACTGAGCTTATTTTACATTTATGTATCGTTCAATGGCAAAATTGTGTTGCTATAACCAAATACCCTAACGCGGTCATGAGGGTGGTACTTATTATGCTCTCCTGAGTGAGAGGTACAATCTATCATGGTGGAGAAGGATTGTACAATTCATGACAATAGACTCATGAGCCTAAGACTCTAACTATTGATGGGCAAGGAAGCAAAGAACAGACAGGAAGTGACAGCGTGCTACAAAACTTCAAGGCACTCACCAATGGTCTACTATCTCCAGTGAGAGCCCAGCTCTGAAAGTCCACAAATTTATATGTGGTGATATATTATGTATGATTTGTCAAAGCTTGCCCGAGGATTCAAAAAGCAAAGCCAGTCAAAAGCTATTGCAATCAGGCGAAGGTGACACATACCTTTAATCCCAGCATCCATACCAGCTGGCCAGGCAGTGGTGGCACACGCTTTGGGTGGATTTCTGTGAGTTTGAAACCTCCCAGGGATACACTAGAGTGAATCAGTCTATAAGATTACCAGAGCTCATGCCTTTAATCCCAGCTCTAGAGAGGCATATAAAAAACAGAAACCCAATGTCTCAGGCTGCATTGTGAGATTTGGTCTCTAGGCACCCTGAGGAGAGGCAGCATTCTGAGGTTTCCTAGAGATCTTGCAGGGACAGGATCACCCCCCTTTTTAGACTGAGGTAGAAGTAAGTGCTAGTGTCTTGGCTGCTTTGCTGCTCTGACCTTCAGCTTGATGCTTGAACCCCAATATCTGTCTCTGGGTTTTTATTTTTGGTGTTACAGTTACACACCTGGAAGTGTGCAGCAACACATGGAGGAGAGACCTTCCACGTCCGAACTATGGTGTTCCACTCTTGTCCCCTCTGACTCCACACGAGTATCTGGTGTCTATTAATCATCTGCAGGCTGTCCAGGGCATGGGCCTGGTCTTTATCGTCTACACTGAGGCCATTAGAAGCATGGAAGTGTCCCAGCTGTGGTCAGTTCTCTACTTCTTCATGCTGCTGATGATGCTGGGTATGGGGATCCTGCTTGGACACACAGTGGCCATGCTCACCCATCTGACAGACAGCAAGGTCTTCCTCCAGCTACCAACCCAAGGCGGCCATTGCAGGTGAGGACACCAGGCAGTGGAGGCTGGGCAACTATGGATGGCAAAATGCAAGACAATCAGTGGAGGGGGTCTTATTAGGGGCCACGTGCTGCTAAGACAACCCCAGAGGGGCTGCAGGGATGTAGCTGTGCTCCTGCAATGGTGATACTCAGCTCCACTTGGATCAGTTTTTCTAGGAGCTGTATGCACATGCAATATGCACCACAGAGACCCATTTTTTATTTCACCACCTTGCCACCCAGCCAGGATCATGAAAGCCCTCATGTGCCTCTGGTGGCACTATGTCCATGATAGATAATGTCACTTCTGATCACATGTCCTAGTTATCATGTGGGAAGTATCCTCTTCCCGTTCCTCGAAGCTTGATAGCACTTGGTATTTTTTTTTCATAAATTGGGATACTGTGGTCCACTGTACAAATGCATGTAGCTCTCAATCCAGCACTTAATCATCTCCTGAGGGAGCAACCCGGTGTTTGACATAATATGGTATGGCAGTGGGAAGGGCTACTATGAATTCAGAGTCACCATGCAAAGCCTTGGGAAGTCAGGCGAAAACCTGGAAAGAGTCAAATATTGACTCTGCCATGTTGTACTACAGGAGATATCAGACAACACTAAGCCCTGACATCCCGGTACACAAGGGATCCCCTGACTACTACTTTGGAGGCTTAATCTGCTAAGGTTGATGACCAGACCCAAGCAAGTGATAGCAGCTATGTTGAATTGTAATTTCCTCCCAAACCAATCCTTCTCTAGGACCCCACACCACATTTCAGTCCAATTCTCACAGTCTCAAGGTCTATGTTTTGGTATGTTCAGCATTCCTAGACTTTCAGCCATTATGATGTCCCCTAAAGTGCAACAACCTAACTGTTGTTGTTTTCCTGCTATGATAATCCCCTGCAAAGCAGCCCTCTAAAGCTGATGTGGGGACTCGCCCTCCACAGCAAACCTAGGTATCTATGGCTCTTGTTGACATCTAATGTTGGGATGACTCAGGGAGTCTCAGAGAGATGAGCTGCAATCTGGTGCTCCTGGTCAGGTGTGCCACATCAACTGTGCCATCGGCATAGAGTTCACCATAGAAACTGGGAAATACTGGTTTGACATCTTCAATGACGCTGCAGGCACGCTGTCCCTGCTGCTCCGCATGGTGGTGGAGATCCTAGCTGTGTGCTAAGTGTATGGGCTAAAGAGGTAAGGGAGACTCCAGAACCTGCCTGCTATAGAGGGCAGAGAATCTGTGGGAAACATCCAGAAGAAAATCATTTCTTTCCTCTATGCGCATTTCAGTTTTAGATACCAGAACTGGCAGTTTAGTCTCTGCCCTCTGATCTCAGCTATCACTTACTTCCCTCAGTTTACCTGCTATCCAACAGTTTCTTTTTCTAAACGTTTCCTTTTTTTTTTTTTTTTTTTTTCCTTTCCCATGTTGTATCGTGGTGTGTTTGCCTGCTAGCCCTGCTCTATTTGTGGCTTTCTGGGATGGGACTCAGTCTCCAGGACTAGATTCTGTGATCTTCCACCATCAGAGCTTTTCAAGAAACCTGACTGGAGTCCAGTTTGAAAAGACAGCCCATGGACGTGTCAGTTTTTTTTACCTTGTTGCCCTGGCCAGCACTGGGATATGTTTTACCTCCCCGGTGATGGGATATATTTCTGGGGCCGATATTCCTAATTAGAGCAGCCTCCAAGCCTGGGCGTTATCATATCATAGGGGTATCTTGTGAAAACTGGACGAGTGCCTGAAGATGTTTTAAGCGAGGGGGCCTGGGTTGAAGTCCAACATCTCAGACATTCCTTGGTGTTCTGGGACTACATGCTGAGAACCACTGGTGGGGTGTTTGGATTTCCAATTTTCTGCCAAGCACCAGCAGCAGCATCAGCAGCAACAAGGAACCCTGGGAAACTCATGCCCTCCACTCACCCAGCCCTGTTGAGTGAGGGTCATATAAGGGAATCAGAGGTTGTTTGGGTGTGATCTGGGTCAAAGAGCTGTGCCATGCCTTCCTCTACCTTACATTTTTCTGATGGTTTTGGTTTAGGTAAAACCAGCCATGATGCTCTAAACGGCAGGCTGTCCATTGAGAAACACTCCCCACTGTCTCTTGAAGAAGAGCCAGGGTCCCATGACATACTGAGTCATCTCCAGTAAGTTAGGTATTGAGAATGGTGGCCCCCCCTTTCCCCACAACCTCGCAAGTATTCAGCCATGAAAAGGTTTGAACCAAAGAAAAGGCTTATAATTTGTGGCATTTCCAAACTGACTTATTTTATCCTCTACTCTTATGCACTCCCTCAGCTTATGACATTTTCAAGCTTTTAAAGATATGGTGACCAGTTTCTGGATCACCCAAGGTTAAGAAGTTTACATGGTCATCTAGAAAAAAAAATGCCAGTTTTCAGGGAGAGCGGGACAGGCCAGAAGTGGATGTTTCAGATTAGAATAAAGTCAAAGAGAGGCCAGGACCTCAGCTCTTGGGGTGACTGAAGAAGGGACACAGATATATCCTAAAGTGATGCTTGCAATGGGCGGAGGTAGGAACTCGGGAATCTTCACTTCTGCTGGTGACCCAAACAGCAGACAAGGAGGAAGCTTTGGCTCATTCGAGGCAGCAAGCACCACCTAGTGGCTGTCAGTAACGAATCTCCTTGCTCTGCCTCAGCCAGCTAACTCCAAAGGGGAGGGGGTGGAGGGAGGAGGAGGGCATGGAGAGAGACAGAGTAAGACAGAATTACTCTCATAGACCTTAACTGGCTTGACTCTATGGTGAGAAAACATACTGGGCAAAATGAAATTAAACATGTTCTACCCTAACATGTGAGGATACCAAAGAAAAGAAAATAATGTATAGAAAGTGGACATGAGGCTCAGTGGTTCAGAAAACTAGCTGCTTTTCCAGAGGACATAAAGTTCTATTCTCAGCACCCACAAGGCATACTACAGCTACCTTTAACTCAACCTTCCAGAGGATTTCTCTCTCTCTCTCTCTCTCACTCTCTCCCTGTGTGTGTGTGTGTGTCTCTCTCTCTCACACACATACACAAACACACACACACACACACACCACGCACACACACATGCACACACATGCATGCAAGCCAAACTACCAATGCATATAAAATAAAATTTTAAAAAGAAAATGGCAATGATGTGTAAGAGTGCTCGTTGGGTAAAACTTGTATTTGCTTTTTTGAACCTTGTTCAAGCAGTTGGCTACCTGGCACACACAGGCTAGCTGATGTGATTATCTGAGATTCAGCAGCTTGTTCTAGGATTGAAGTCCATTACACATCAAGATAGAATAAGGTTCACAGTGTATACAGACACCATTAGTCTAATTTTTGCATATTTCGGTCGAACTACATTTGATTGAATAGAATCACCATGAGAAATAACTCCCTGTCTACTCTACTTCTCTCTTCAGCCATAACTAATCAATATTAACATTACAGTGACCATTTAAACCAATAATTATGTTAATCATTGAAAACACTATTGTTATTTCTAAGTTATTGATTCCAATTGTCTTTGATGTGTTGCTTTCCCGGTGGTAGTCAGGGGCAGGAAAGTGAGATCAGAGTACCCCAATAGGGAGTATTTTAACACGGACAGTGTTTAGAATTGATGGCTCCTGCTAATAATAGTGAAATAATTGTCGTGTGATATCTAATATTCAGTTAAAAATCTCAGAATCCTTTTATACTTATCTGTTTCTGAAGCCTACTATTCCCACTGTGCTTACTCCACAGGCTTATTTACATTTATGTATCGTTCAATGCAAAATTGTGTTGCTATAACCAAATACCTAACGCGGTCATGAGGGGTGGTACTTATTATGCTCTCCTGAGTGAGAGGTACAATCTATCATGGTGGAGAGGATTGTACAATTCATGACAATAGACTCATGAGCCTAAGACTCTAACTATTGATGGGCAAGGAAGCCAAGAACAGACAGGAAGTGACAGCGTGCTACAAAACTTCAAGGCACTCACCAATGGTCTACTATCTCCAGTGAGAGCCCAGCTCTGAAAGTCCACAAATTTATATGTGGTGATATATTATGTTGATTTGTCAAAGCTTGCCCGAGGATTCAAAAGCAAAGCCCGGTCAAAAGCTATTGCAATCAAGTAAAGGTGGCACATACCTTTAATCCCAGCATCCATACCAGCTGGCCAGGCAGTGGTGGCTTCACACGCTTTGGGTGGATTTCTGTGAGTTGAAACCTCCCAGGGATACGCTAGAGTGAATCAGTCTTAAGATTACCAGAGCTCATGCCTTTAATCCCAGCTCTGAGAGGCATATAAAAACAAAACCCAATGTCTCAGGCTGCATTGTGAGATTTGGTCTCTAGGCACCCTGAGGAGAGGCAGCATTCTGAGGTTTCCTAGAGATCTTGCAGGGACAGGATCCCCCCCTTTTAGACTGAGGTAGAAGTAAGTGCTGGTGTCTTGGCTGCTTTGCTGCTCTGACCTTCAGCTTGATGCTTGAACCCCAATATCTGTCTCTGGGTTTTTATTTTTGGTGTTACAGTTAACACCTAGAAGTGTGCAGCAACACATGGAGGACAACCTTCCCGTCCGAACTATGGAGTACCACTCTTGTCCCCTCTGACTCCACGGTATCTGGTGTCTATTAATCATCTGCAGGCTGTCCAGGGCATGGGCCTGGTCTTTATCATCTACACTGAGGCCATTAGAAGCGTGGAAGTGTCCCAGCTGTGGTCAGTTCTCTACTTCTTCATGCTGCTGATGATGCTGGGTATGGGGATCCTGCTTGGACACACAGTGGCCATGCTCACCCCTCTGACAGACAGCAAAGTCTTCTCCAGCTACCAGCCCAAGGCGGCCATTGCAGGTGAGGACACCAGGCAGTGAGCTGGGCAGCTATGGATGGCAAAATGCAAGACAATCAGTGGAGGGGTCTTATTAGGGGCCACGTGCTGCTAAGACAACCCCAGAGGGGCTGCAGGGATGTAGCTGTGCTCCTGCAATGGTGATACTCAGCTCCACTTGGATCAGTTTTTCTAGGAGCTGTATGCACATGCAATATGCACCACAGAGACCCATTTTTTATTTCACCATCTTGCCACACAGCCAGGATCATGAAAGCCCTCATGTGCACTCTGTGGCACTATGTCCATGATAGATAATGTCACTTCTGATCCCATGTCCTGGTTATCATGTGGGAAGTATCCCTCTTCCCCGTTCCTCGAAGCTTGATAGCACTTGGTATTTTTTTTCATAAATTGGGATACTGTGGTCCACTGTACAAATGCATGTAGCTCTCAATCCGCACTTAATCATCTCCTGAGGGAGCAACCCAGTGTTTGACATAATATGGTATGGCAGTGGGAAGGCTACTATAAATTCAGAGTCACCATGCAAAGCCTTGGGAAGTCAGACGAAAACCTGGAAAGGTCAAATATTGACTCTGCCATGTTGTACTACAGGGAGATATCAGACAACACTAAGCCCTGACATCCCCGGTCACAAGGGATCCCTGACTACTACTTTGGAGGCTTAATCTGCTAAGGTTGATGACCAGACCCAAGCAAGTGAATAGCAGCTATATAAATTGTAATTTCCCTCCCAAACCAATCCTTCTCTAGGACCCCACACCACATTTCAGTCCAATTCTCACAGTCTCAGGTCTATGTTTTGGTATGTTCAGCATTCCTAGACTTTTAGCCATTATGATGTCCCCTAAAGTGCAACAACCTAACTGTTGTTGTTTCCTGCTATGAAATCCCCTGCAAAGCAGCCCTTAAAGCTGATGTGGGGACTCGCCCTCCACAGCAAACCCTAGGTATCTATAGCTCTTGTTGACATCTAATGTGGGATGACTCAGGAGTCTCAGGGAGGTGAGCTGCAATCTGGTGCTCCTGGTCAGGTGTGCCACATCAACTGTGCCATCGGCATAGGGATTCACCATAGAGGCTGGGAAATACTGGTTTGACATCTTCAATGACGCTGCAGGCACCTGTCCCTGCTGCTCCGCATGGTGGTGGAGATCCTAGCTGTGTGCCCAGTGTATGGGCTAAAGAGGTAAGGAGACTCCAGAACCTGCCTGCTATAGGGGGCAGAGAATCTGTGAGAAACATCCAGAAGAAAATCATCTTTCCTCTATGCGCATTTCAGTTTTAGATACCAGAACTGGCAGTTTAGTCTCTGCCCTCTGATCTCAGCTATCACTTACTTCCTCAGTTTACCTGTCTCCAACAGTTTCTTTTTCTAAACGTTTCCTTTTTTTTTTTTTTTTTTTCCTTTCCCATGTTGTATCGTGTTGTGTTTGCCTGCTAGCCCTGCTCTGGCCTTGGCTTTCTGGGATGGGACTCAGTCTCTAGGACTGGATTCTGTGATCTTCCACCATCAGAGCTTTTTAAACTACTGGACCAGTTTGAAAAGACAGCCCATGGAGGACGTGTCAGTTTTTTACCTTGTGCCCTGGCCGCACTGGGATATGTTTTACCTCCCCCGGTGATGGGATATATTTCTGGGCGCCGATATTCCTAATTAGAGCAGCCTCCAAACCTGGGCGGTTATCCATATCATAGGGGTATCTTGTGAAAACTGGACGAGTGCCTGAAGATGTTTTAAGCGGGGCCTGGGTTGAAGTCCAACATCTCAGACATTCCTTGGTGTCTGGAACTACATGCTGAGAACCACTGGTGGGGTGTTTGGATTCCCAATTTTCTGCCAAGCACCAGCAGCAGCATCAGCAGCAACAAGGGACCTTGGGAAGCTCATGCCCTCCCTCACCCGGCCCTGTTGGGTGAGGTCTCCTACGGGGATTCAGAGGTTTTTGGGTGTGAGTCTGGGTCAAAGAGCTTCCTGCTGCCTTCCTCTACCTTGGATTTTTCTGTAGTTTTGGTTTGGGTAAAAACCAGCCAGTAACGCCAAACGGCAGGCTGTCCAATTAAAAACCTCCCCACTTTCTCTTTAAGAAAGCCAGGGTTCCCATGACATACTGAGTCATCTCCCATAGAATTAGGTATTGAGAATAGTGGCTCCCCCCTTTCCCACAGCCCTCGCAAGTATTCAGCCATGAAAAGGTTTGTAGACAAAAAAAAGGCTTATAATTTTGGCATTTCCAAACGACAAATTTTATCCTCTACTCTGTGCACTCCCTCAGCTTAAGACATTAAGCTTTTAAAGATATGGTGACCAGTTTCTAGATCACCCAAGGTTAAAAGTTTAAATGGTCATCTAGAAAAAAATGCCAGGTTTCAGGAAAACGGGACAGGCCGGAAGTGGATGTTTCAGATTAGAATAAAGTCAAAGAGAGGCCAGGACCTCAGCTCTTGGGGTGACTGGAGAAAGGACACAGATATATCCTAGTGAAGCCTTGTAAGCTGGGGAGGAGGTAGGAACACTGGAATCTTGCACTTCTGCTGGTGACCCAAACAGCAGACGGGAAAGCTTTGGCTCATTCAGGAGGCAGCAGACCCACCTAGTGGCTGTCAGTAACAGAAGTCTCCTTGCTCTGCCTCAGCCAGCCTAACTCCAAAAGGGGAGGGGGTGGGGGAGGGAGGAGGGAGGGCATGGAGAGAGACAGGTAAGACAGAATTACTCTCATAGACCTTAACTGGCTTGACTCTATAGTGAGGAAGACATACTGGGCAGAAATGAAATTAAACATGTTTACCCCCTAACATGTTCAGGATACCAAAGAAAAGAAAATAATGTATAGAAAGTGGACATGAGGGCTCAGTGGTTCAGAAAACTAGCTGCTTTTCAGAGGACATAGGTTCTATTCTCAGCACCCACAAGGCATGCTACAGCTACTTTTAACTCAACCTTCCAGAGATTTCTCTCTCTCTCTCTCACTCTGTGTGTGTGT